>NC_064811.1:33363890-33525485 GCF_023721935.1 Panthera uncia
GAGGGAGAGAGAGGGAGAGGGAGAGAGAGGGAGAGAGGGAGAGAGAGGGAGAGAGGGAGAGAGGGAGAGAGAGGGAGAGGGAGAGAGAGGGGGAGAGGGGGAGAGAGGGAGAGAGGCAGAGAGAGAAAGAGAGGATCCCAAGCAGGCTCTGTGCTGACAGACCCACGTGGGGCTCGATCTCATGAACAGTGAGATCATGACCTGAGCCGAGATCAAGAGTTGGACACTTAACGGACTGAGCCACCCGGATGCCTCCAAAGAATATTTTTTAATAATCATACAGCCCATATATGAAGTAAGAGTATCTTTTTCAAAATTTTTTTCCATCTTGGTGGCCAGAATAACACAGCCACTTAGGGTACCTTCATGACGTTTGACATCCTCTGTTCCAGGAGATTTCCCTAAGAGTTAAGAACAGCTCTCCACCCTGTCACTGCCAAGTTACTGTGTGCAATGGAGACGGCCCAAGCCTGATTTCTCTCTCCGGGCCAGTCTTCCGAACGTCCAGACTTCACTGAGAACTAGGCGGCCAGGAAGCAAAGGGCTGTGACTGTCAGTGATGTTCACAGAGACTGTTCTAAAAAAAGCACAGGCTTTTCATGACTCAAAACATCTTCCTTGGATGTTGCCTCCATAACAGGGAGGTCTTCAGTTAATTGGTGTTTGTGGTCACTACATGGCAGAATATACATCACTGTCATTAGGGACACCGTTTTTAATATCATGAAGCTTTATTTTCTATTGCCTTTCTTTGAAACACTGAAATGCTTTCCAAGTCCAGCCCCCCGGTGGGCTCTGACTGGAGAGGTGGCTGGGGACTCCAGAGTGGAGCCTGACCCACTTCTCCATCCGGCTGAAGGAAGGAATCAGCCTGATTAATTATTCAGCATGACCCCGGCAGGCAGCGAGGACCCAGAGTGCATTTCTACACGGACCCCAATGAAGCGCATCCGCTGTTCCAGCTGTTTCTCCCTGACTGTGGAAAACATGGTGAGCATTCAGGTACAAAACAAGACGCCTGGCCCTTGCGGCCCTGGGACCACTAGGGCCATTTACTTTTAATTTCCGCCCCCCCACCCCCAACCTACCTTTCAGAACAAGACAACGCTGCTGTGTTGTGTACACAAATACACCCTTTGTTAACATCCGACAGGGCCTTCTACAAAGGGAACAGTCATAATAATAACAAACACCACTCATAACAACAGATCTCACCCCCGTAGCACTCACCATGTGCTGGGCACCAAGGATGGATTTGTGGGGGAACCACTATCCACAACAGTCATCTCCATGCCTGTCTGCTTGCTCACTACCGACTGCTGGGTTCACAGAGCGTGGTTCCCAGCCTGGGGCTACCTCTGCCACCAGCAAGTAAGAGGCTCTGTCCCTAGTAAATGTTCTGGAAACATGCAAGGTCAGGGGGCAGGAATAATACTGACTGCATTCTGTGTTTGGGAAATGCCTCAGAGCAGGTGCAATTATAGGGAATCAAAGCTAAGTTATTTCACACAAATTAGGGGAAGGATGTGACGCAGTTAAGGAGAACTTTCAATTCTCCCACGTGGACAATGTGCAGCCACGCAGCTTCCCCAGATCTAAGGGTTTAGTGATTTTATTTACTTACTTATTTATGTATTTATGAGAGAGCGCGAGTAAGCAAGGGGAGCAGGGGAGGGGAGGGGTAGAGTGAGAGGGAGACAGAATCCCAAGCAGGCTCTGCACTGTTTGCGTGGAGCCCGATGTGGGGCTTGTACCCACGAACCCAGAGATCATGACCTGAGCTGAAATCAAGGATGCTTTAACTAACTGAGCCACCCAGGTGTCCCGTTGCGATTTTAAATCCTTAAATGAATAGGGGCACCTGGGTGGCTCAGTTGGTTAAGAATCCAATTTTGGCTCAGGTCATGATCTCACGGTTTGTGAGTTCGAGCCCCGCATTAGTCTCTCTGCTGTCCAGAGATCTATTCTTTCCTTCTCTCTGTCCCTCCCCACCCTTCTCTCTCTCAAATATAAATAAATATTTAAAAAGCACATTCAATCTTTAAGTGAATATATAAGGATTCTTTCCAAGCACATGTGTCTTTATTTCTCCCCCTCTGTGCCATTCCCAAGTCAGTTCCTGGCTGCGGGGACTCTTCCTAAACTATTCCCTCTGCTATACAAAACATGTTTGCTGACTTGTAACCACACAACATTGAGAAAAGCAGTCCTTTTGGGATTTATAGAAACTGAGGTTTGAACTGCTGCTATACTGAAAAGAATGCACAAGGTAGTCACGCGGGAGCAGGCAGAGATGAGATTTTACATGTACTTTAAATATTTAACTGTTGCTGGGGTTTCCTCCCTTCCCTACTCCTATTCAGATGAAACAACCCCCCCCCCCCCCCCCCCCCCGCCCCATCCTCCTCACTGAGAGATCTCTCCTGTTAGGATGATAGTCCACCTGAGCAGAACAGCAGTCTGGGCTCCTTCCTGTCCCCTCGAATGGCTGGACAGGGTGGGGAGATGAGTCTGAGGCTATGCTGGAGAGTGGGACAGCGTCACTGCTCTGGGTTTGGCTTTTAAGTTAAGACACACGTTTGCACAGCACTGAAATCATGACATGCGTGTGTTCTGCTTTTCATTTATGACACAAGATGTGTATTTTCGTGCAGCAAGGAAACCCTAACAGCAATACGTCGTAAACATTATTTCTGAGTATTTATTATCACCTTAAAAGCAATATTCTCACTAGTGCTTAGGTGAGGGGAATTCAGAATCGGAATGAAGAGGGAGGGACTTTCCATTTTCTGAGCTCCTATGTTAGGGGGCTTTATTAGCTACCCAATTTAATTTAGGCTAATTCTTACAACCAAGTGAAAGAGGTACATTCCCCCACACCCCCCTCCATGTTTGGAAACAGGAAACACGCTTGTAAAGGGACTCTGGCAGGTTCAAGCCTTCATAAAATATTTTTTAAAATGTGACTTGGGGTGCTGTCGTAGTCATACTTAACCCTAACGTTTGTGAATGTGGTGTGAGGAGGAGGCTGGAGGGAGGAAGACCAAGGTGGGAGATGCAGTGTCACACACACAAATTAGGGGTGTGTGTGTGTGTGTGTGTGTGTGTACATTACATACTGAGTAGATAAACTCATTTCCCCTTTGTTTCTCCTTTGCTACTGACAGGCCACTTTGATAGTTTTTTGTCACCAAATATGTGGGTTTTCTTTTTTTCTCACGCTAAGCAATTCTCTGTAACACCCCTGGGTGCCCTATAATTTAACCCCATCCTGACACTGTGTACCTGGAGACAGCATCAGATCCCACAGGTTAAGCGCTCCGTCCCACAAGACTGCCCTACCTTACATGCCAATGGTGGGTCCAGGTTGTCACCTGGTGCTTCTAACCAACTGGCTGTGAATCGAAGGTTCCCACAGCCTCCTCTCTGGGTTTCATTAATTCGCTAGAGTGGCTCACAGAACTCAGGAGACCACTTTCCTTCCTCGATTACTGGCTCATCATAAAAGCGTAGGGCTCAGGAACGGCCAGAGGGAACAGCTGCATGGCGCGAGGTGTGGCGAAGGCGGCCAGCTTCCAGGCCCTCTCTGACCACACTCCCTGCCCTCCACGTGCTCACCAACCGGAAAGCTAAAGCCCGTGCTTTGGGGACCTTGATGGAAGCTTCATCATGTAGGCACAATCTATCATTAACTCCACTGCTATTACTCTCCCCTCTCTGGAGAATGGGGAGGTAAGGCTGAAAATTCCAAGCTTTTAATCATGGCTTAGTCTTTCTGAGACCAGGTCCCCTTCCAGGAGCCCAACAAGAGTCACTTGTTTAGAGCAAAAGACACTGCTGTCACCCAGGAAATTCCAACGGGGTTAGGAACTCTATTTCAAGAATCAGGATCAAGGACCAAACAGTAGAACAAAAGATGCTCCTAGCGCCCTTATCATGTAGGAGATCATGCTGGTGCTCTGTGCCAGGCACCAGAGGGAGATGATGTATACTTTCTCTTACATATTTAACTTACTCCATATGACAACATATGAGAAACACGTTATTATTTCTATTTTACAGATGTGGAAACTGAGGCACAGGGGGGTCATTATGGACTGAACTGTGTCCCCTTTTGAATTCATATGTTGAAGCTCTAACCCCCAATGTGGCTATATTTGGAGACAGGGCTCCAAAGAGGTAATTAAGGCTAAAGGAGATCATCAGAGTGGGTCTAATACGACTGATGTCCTTATAAGGGGAAGAGACACCAGGGATGTGTACATGTAGAGAAAAGGCCATCTGAGGACGCAGCAGGAAGATGCCATCTCAAGCCAAAGAGAGAGGCCATGGGAGAGACCAAACCTACCAACACCCTGATGTTAGACTTCCAGCTTCCAGAACAGTGAAAAAAAATGGCTATTGTTTAAACCACCCAATCTGTGGTATTTTGTTACGGCAGCCTGAGTCAGCTCAACTTAAGGTAACCAGCTTGGGGGCGGATAAACTTAAGGTGCATAAACTTAAGGTAACCAGCTAGCACGTGGTGGAACTGCCATTCAAACCCAGCTTTGTGGACTGACAGACCACTGGAACCATGCCATGCTGCCTCCTAGGGGCAACGGTAACACTGGTTTTCCTCAAGAAGGGAGAGCGACGCAGGTACACCTCTCTCTACACCGAGAGAACCCACCTCTCTCTACACCGAGAGAACCCTTACCCAACACACAGTGTGCACGTCTTCAGCACACAACAGCTAGACCACACTGACAGCAGAGGTCAGGGAGACCTGCCCCCGCCCCATTCTAAAGAGGCCCCAGAGAATTCAAGGCCAGAAGTACACTGAGAAGGAAATACCCCCTCCCCCCCATAGGGAATGAGTGCTTCAAAGTTCTTAGAGTACTTACTGCTTCAGGCTGGCCCTGAGACTTCTCAGAGGCATCACGGAGCCTCCACCACAGGCACTAACTAGCCCTGAGGTGGTCCTGGTGCCCTTGCACAGATTGTCCACTGGAGGGCACCATCACCCTTCCTTCAGTCCTTCCTTCCCTCCCACCCTGCCCGCCACCTTCCCCACCCAACTCCAGTAACAGATCATTGGAGGTAAGAAGTCTCCATGGAGGCAAAGGAAATACAACTGCAATCAACTGTCTGATGCCTGTGCTAAACCCTCCGGGCCACAGCACCGCTGCAGTGTGGGAAGGCCTAGGGTTGTTAGGCTCAGGCACAACCTGTGGGAGAGGACACAGGGCAGCCTAGCGCCGGGCTGAGGCCTCTGAGTATCATCCTCAGCCAGAGTCCAGCTCTTTCTCTCTCATGAAAGGCTCATGTGCAGTTAAAGAAAGGCCAGTGTTCCATGGCAATCAAAAAGCGTTTACGATGCTGGTCCACCGTGATTCTTAATCTGCAGAGTAGGGGTGAACTGAAACCACATTATGAGCAATTTATATGCATTTAAAAATAAAACCCAGAACACCGATTTATTAATTTACAGAGAGAAATGTAAGTCTGACGGGATGCTCCAGTTGGCTAACAAGGGGGTTCATTCTCTGGAGGAAATCTAGCCCGGTTTTTAGTCACCAGCCCCCTGCTAGCTGATGAGAAAAGATGCGAGCAGAGGAGCTGGCTTCAACATCTCAACGGCCAGGATCTTCAGAGATTCACGGCTGGTGCCACAGACAGGTCTCCGGGGTTGTGACTTCCTATGTGAATAGTTCAAGTTCACCGTATTAGTCATTTCCTGCCCAGGAACTAGGCTGGCAGTATGAAGCCTATTTTTATCAATGAAAAAGTTGAGCAGAGGTGGGTTCAAACAAGAGACTTAGCCCAATGTTTCCAGAATGTCAGAGAACAAGTGATGTGTATGTGTATATTTAAACATCAACCTGCAGGTAGATCACATTGGACATCTTCTCATATAATCACCATTGTCTTTCTAGCAATGACCATTTACCAAGTGCTTACTCTGTGCTATTTTATACATGAAATTAAGAGTCTAGACTTGTGGACAAGCATGAAAAAGAGTGTACAGGTCACTTTCTAAATGCTGCATCCTGTATAACATATACCACGACACGTGCTCACAGACCTGTAAGAAAGAAGCCACTTTTCTTGTTTTACAGGTGAGAAACTGAGATTTGGAGAGCTTTGTTGAATTGCTCAAGGTCATATATTAAATAAGCACCTGCTAGAATCTGATCTAAGGCTCAGTCCTCGAGGTGGATTATTCTCTTGATTTTACAGAAGAGGAACCAGCTCAGTGAAGTTCAGCAAAGTGATGTAGCTGAGGACCAATGGATCCTAAGCTTGGTCACTATTCTTTGTTCTACGTTAACTGTTCTATAAACGGGAATGTTCCTTGACACCAGGCCTGTTCTGTGGGCCTCTGGACACCCACCACCCAGAAGAGGGCCCAGCACACAATGATGTGCTCAATAGATATTTGTTAAGTGAAGGCGCTCAAGCTGGAGACCAACTGAGGTAACATGGCAAGAATAGACCAGATCTGATTGGGAATCCCGGACCACTACTCTCTGGCTGGGGCCTTGGCAAGCTAATTGTCCAGTTTTTGCATCCTTGGAGGGATAACCCCACCCATGCAGGTGGCAGTGAGGGTTCAAGGGGATGTGTGCTGAGCCCTGGCAGAGACACTGACACAGCCATTTTTATTAGAGCAAAATGTATATAGCTGGGACTCTGAAGCCAGAGCACCCAGGTTTGAATCCTGGCTCCACACTTAATTCCTGAGTGATGCAGGGCAATGTACTGACCTGCCCTGTGGCTCAGCTTTATTTATTTCTTTTTGAAAATTTATTTATTTTGAGAGAGAGAGACAGCACAAGCTGGGGAGGGGCAGAGAGAGAGGGAGGGAGAGAATCCCAATCGACGCGGGGCTCGAACTCACAAATCATGAGATCATGACCTGAGCCGAAGTCAGACACTTAATCAACTGAGCCACCTAGGTGCCCCTGTGACTCAGCTTTCTAATCTGTAAAATGGAGACAGCGGTAGTACTTATGTCCTAAGGAACACTGGGAGCAATAAAATGGTAACATACATCGAATGTGCTTAGAACAGTACGTGGTAAGCTTTCAGCATGTTAGTTATCATTATGATTAGCTCTAAATTATCAACAAATCCTGATCTAAGCCATGCCTAGTGATATAGAAGTCATATAAAAACACGCAGTTAGCATATTTTTACAAAAATACTTGCTCCCAGCAACTTACCATGTACATTGGTACTATGGCTCCACTCTAAGAATAAAGGGCTAGTTCTTCCAGGAGACTAATCCCTGCCCAGTGCCCCAACCAATCCCGTCTATTAGGAGCTCCATCATCACTAGCAGGAAGGGCCTGGACTCAGGTTTGCAGACTGGAGCCAAGATTCAAGGGTCCTGGAACACGTGGACTGAGGAACAACCTGAATGCTTCCTGTGTTTACAGTCCTTCGATCTGGGCTCCAACCGGTTCCTGATCGACACACTGGGCACCCAGCTAGACCCAGCGTCCTATCCTAGAGCTGAGCCCCTTTGCAAAGGCCTGTATTAATTTTCCCTCCAGGTGCTGGTGGGATCTAAACAACTCATTGTCATGATGTCCCCTTGTCCAAACCCTGATTCTGAGCTCAAGACCACTTGAGATGCTTATATGACAAGGACCCACTCATTAAACGGGACCCTCTGGATGTGGGGCAGGCCTGCTGAGCCTTGGACCATTCCTGCACACATTCAACAAGCAACAACGGACAAGTGTAGAACTCAATGTTTTGTTTAACTGTTCAAAAATTCAAAAGCTTCTACAAAAGACTTTTATATATGATGTGAAATGCTCACTCTCATGAAGCGTGGAAGACTGGGGACAAGAGGGATTTCTTAAACCTGACAGCTGGACCTGTCCAGCTAGGGCCCCTGTCAACTCCCCCCAGCCAAATATCCAATCATGACCCACCTAGATGGCTCCAACCTGCTGCAGCCCAAGGCCCAGGACAGCTCAGAGTGACCACAAAGCACCTCCAAGAATCGTGATCTGACAATAACCACAGAAACTTCTCCCGGTGGGACTGTAAACATGTTACACAAAAGGGAACTTGTGCTGGAGACATTCGAATGCCAACAGAAGCGGAGTTTGTGGCAGTAAACACCAGATTCACAGCCCACAAGCCCAGAGCTTGAGTAAGAGCCCGTGCAAGTCCAGGCCAAGGAGCTAGGCTGGCAGGATCCCACTTCATTCCTGCTGATAAGCAGCAGATGTCTGCACTACTGGGAACCCACTCTTAGTCACTGAAAGCGTGAATGGTATTTTAATTTTCCCCTACAGGAGTCTTGGAAAAGACTGGGAGGCAAGTTCTATGATCCACATGGCTGATTTACACTATAGATTATATTTCTGCTGCTGCAAAGTTGAGAAATGTTATTTGCAGAGTAAGCACAGAGCAAAACCATAATGAATACCCAAGTTCTGCACATAAAGTAGGCCACTTTATTTTGCTAGGGAAAGCAAGATGGCCATATGAGCTCTAGAGGAGATGCTGATCCAAAGAAAGGAGCAGAGAGAGCCTGAAGTCAGGAGACAGGCTGTTCCCTCCAGCTGGGGGCCTGGGGAAGCTGGGACTAGTTAGAGCTGGGACCCTGGGGAGATGGGGAAGTTACAGACACAATCTTAACTAATAACAAGTCTGCCTGCAATATGGCAAATGCAATACTCAAATAACCAAAGCATCATTTTTTTTTTAATTTTTTTTTTAACGTTTATTTATTTTTGAGACAGAGAGAGACAGAGCATGAATGGGGTAGGGGCAGAGAGAGAGGGAGACACAGAATCGGAAACAGGCTCCAGGCTCTGAGCCATCAGCCCAGAGCCTGACGCAGGGCTCGAACTCACGGACCGCGAGATCATGACTTAAGCCGAAGTCGGACGCTTAACCGACTGAGCCACCCAGGCGCCCCCCAAAGCATCATTCTTAACAACAGTTAGCCAAAAGCATGCTCTCTAGGCACTATCAGAGGCAATTCAGAACTGATTTGACCTTCTACTCTAAAATGTGCCCAGTGGACGACTCCACGAAGAATGGTCTGGAATAAAGCCCTTCCTTGCAATAGTTCAGGTAAATACAGTCCATCCTCACTATTTGTAGATTCCCTATTTGCAAATTCATCTACTTGTTGAATTGTATCTGGAACCCCCAAATCGGTTCTCGTCACGCTTTTGTGGTCACTTGTGGACATGTAAAACAGTGGCAGAACACTGGGGTTACTCGATGTGCACATTTCCCAGCTGAAGTTGAAGGTGATGCTCTGCCTTCTTGTTTTAGCTCTCACGCTGAAAACAAGTGTCCTTTTGATGGTTACACAGTGCCTCGTGTTTTGCATTTTTGTGCTTTTTGTTGGCGATTTTGCTTTTTAACATGGCCCTGAAGCAAAGTGCTAAAGTGCTATCCAGGGTTCCTAAGCGCAAGAAGGCTGCGAGGTGCCTTACGGAGAAAACAGGTGTTAAGTTGAGATAAGCTCCGTTCAGGCACGAGTTACGGTGCTGTTGGCGTGAGTTCAGTGTTAGTGAGTCAACATGACGTATTAAATCAGGTGTCTTTAAACAGAAACACACGTAAAACAAGGTTGTGTACTGACAGGTTGATGAAAATGTTATGAGCAGAGACTCCCAGGAACCTAGCTCTGCATTTCCCTTAGGAGCAAAGCTTCAGTATTTGCTAATTTAGTGTTGGCACCTTCGAGAACCACCACAAATAATGGGCATCCACTGTATCTGCCCTTCATCCCAGAGTGAGGATGGAGGTGCCTGGGGTAGTGAAAAGGGCTTCATTACTCTTAAGCTTTCTGGATCTTGCATAGGATGTAGGCGGGATTAACAACCATGAAACCCATGGGTTATTGTCCTGGTGCTGCTGGTAGCTGTGACCTTCAGGATGTCCCCTGATCATCTAGGCTTCCCTTTCCTCATTGAACAAGTAAGAGAGGAGAAGGGGGTGCCAAGGAGGGAGAAGAGTTTGGGCTGAAAGATCCCTCAGGACATTTCCAACTGAGAAATACCTCTCAAACATCTCATCCCACTCCTGTCCCCCTGGCTCGTTCACGTGGCTCCAGCCGCACTGGCCTCCAGGCCGATCCCTCCTCTGCCAGGCAAATGCTCACCTCCAGCTTCCCCCTTTACCCACCCGGTGCCCTCCCTCACATTGCACTTGATGTCTCCCTTCTCGGGAGGCCTTCCCTGATTATGTAAAACTGCAATCCTCCCTCCCCTACCCCCACCCCCCCAGCATGATCTAGTTCTCTCTTCCCTACTCGATTTTTCTCAATAGCAAGTATTTTTACCTAATGTGCTTCTATTCCACTTCTGTGTTTTGCGGTTTACCTCCCTCCTCACACAGGAAGGTAAGTTACATGAAGGCAGGAAGTTTGGTCGACAATATCCCTCACCCCCAAGCATGGAGCCTGACTGCGGTAAGAGTTCATTAAATAAGTGCGTATATATAAAGTCGGCTTTGGGCAGCACCTGATGCCTGGTACAAGTTAGCTATAATTGTCCTCATCACTGGGACTGACTGCAATTTTGTCGTTGATTTGTAAGAAAGGGTTCACGACACTACTCACCAAGAAATGACAAGTCTGCACTTTTTACAAAGTGAGATGAACGAACTCATTGAGCTCATAAAGTACAAACCTACAAAGACCTTAATTGTAAGCACTGCTGTGATCAACCCCAAAGAGAGCATTTACCATGTTTCAGTTCTCGAGGCGGACTCCTAGAAGTCTGCCAAGTACTCACAGAGGGGAAGCATTTAACCACGGCACAGAGAGCCAGAACACAAGGGCTCTGGGGACCCTGGAAGCCAACCACCTCATTTCGCAGATGAGTAGACCCATGTCCCGAGGGCATCACCCACTAACAAGAACGAGCGTCTGCCTTGCAGGGAGTGGAGCAGAAGCGGAAGGTCTGTCTTCAAGAGGTTCCTGCAGTAACCACCGCTTACTGAAACAGTCCCTGACCAACTGGCAGCGAGGTAACGCAAAGATGAGTATGAATGGGTGCTCTTCCAAAACATTTATGGCAACTCAAGAAGAAGGATTTTAACTAGTTGTTTTAAGGAATTTGCTTTAAATGAGATATACTGCATTCTTAGGGCAGGAATGATGTACACAGGGCTGAGATATTAAAAAGGAAGGCATTCACAGCAAGAGACTAGAATGAAGGCTAAAAATGTAATCCTAGAGATGACAAGGTATCTGAGGAATGGGTACATCTTAGACTCTATCTGACCAAAGAGGTCCCTTGTGGCTTCTTACAAGCAGGCACAATGCAAGTGCTGCCATTAGCAAGCCTGTTTCAGAAATAAACGCCACGTGGGGAGCCTGGGTTGGCTCAGTAGGTTTAAGCATCTGACATCAGCTCAGGTCACGATCTTGTAGTTCCTGAGTTCAAGCCCCACATCGGGCTATGTGCTGTCGGTGTGGAGCCTGCTTTGGATCCTCTGTCCCCCTTCCCCTCCACCCCCCCCACGGCCCCTCCTCTGCTCACACTCTCTTCTCAAAAATAAACATTCAAAAATAAAGATATATCTTAAAAAAAAACAAATGCCACACTACCAAGGTAATGACTTCCCACTTTGTTCTTCACATGGAGATTGGCAGCTCTCAGCCTGTATTAGCTGAGCTGTGCCTTCCCAATGCAAGATGTGTTTCTATTCGAATGAACCATCTTTGGCCCATGTCGACTTATATAGTTGGTTCCTGTTCCAATATACCGGTGTCTCAAATAAAATCATGTCTTAACTGGCATGTGTGGGGATGCAAGGAAAGATGGATAGGAGGAGCCATAAGAATGCTCAGGGGTTCCAGAAACTGAAAACTGTTCTAAGAGCAAGCATGACTGTGACCAACTTTGGTGATCACACAAAATAACCAAGGAGGGCAGGGACCCAGAGAGTGTTGCAAGGCAACGTCTTCCCAAAAGTCCAGGAGGAGATGTGACTCCACAGTTTGGATCCTGTCCCAAAGCCTTGAGACGGTAATGAGGCACAAGAGAGTAAGTAGTCCACGAGGTAAGCCTTGACAGAGATGGGGTGCAGAGAGGGGAGGCCCTGAGACAGAAAAACGTGGTGGGAAGGGTCAGAGGAAAGGAACAAGAACTTAGTATTCTGACTTTCGCAGTACCCTTGACAGGACAGGGCTCCCAGACCGGGACCAAGCCAGGTAGGGGACACCTGGGCTTCTGACCCCAGAATGTAGCTAGGGTGGGTCTAGTGATTTGGGCCCAGATGGCTGGTTCAAGTTCAAGGAGAAGCCTCATTCCCAAACTCCTCTCTTCTTTTCCTAAACTCCTGTGGTAGAAAGTCAATAGTTCATCTCGAAATGCTGTATTTGAATTAATTCCAGCTCCCCAGTTAGCCTCTAAGCCTTGTTTTCAGAGCTGAACTCAAAGCTTTTCTTGTCCTCTTTGCTTGATCGATGAGGCCCATCAAAAGAAGGTGACTTGCCCACGGAAGACCAGCCTGTGAGAGGCAGGTATGGGTGAGCAGGAGAGAGGGCAGTCTCCTGATTCTCAACACAGTACCCCTTCCACTGTCCCCTGCAGGTTCCCCTAAGAGCCACCTGAGGTCAGAGAACCAGAATATTTTTTTTTTATATCCCACAATGCCTAGGTCAGTTTCAAGCACATCATTCAGCACTTATATCTGTTTAATTTTTTCTTCTGAGAAAATGCAGTGCATCCAGAAAAAAATCAGCAAAACTAATCAAAGTGTCATGAGCCTTGTGAATTCTAAAGAACAGCAGAGGGAGTCCAGATTAATTTTCACAGATTAATCTTGAAGTATGTGAATGAGTGTGGGGAAAATGCCAACTGAAAACTGTCCTTCCACACAGCATATCGAGCAAGAGGTAGGGGCTTTGGAATTGTAAGGATAATTTGGACAGCAGTAACACTGAACTTCTTCAGGAATAAGATACTAAAATAAGGAACCATCTACCAAAAGGGCTGCCCCGTCTCTGGGGCAAAGCTTTAAAAACAGCACGATGAGTTAATATTCCATGAGAATGCATCAGAGCATTGACCACCCCATCATTCAAAGGCTTTGGGAAGAGCCTTTACAGCATGAAGGAGGGAATGGTAGTTCATACCTGAGTACATACAGGAGTAAACAAAGTATTTGTTTTTAAGTCTTCAGAATGTCTTCATATGTGAACAATGTGAGATGCCCAGGGCGGGCCGGGCTAATTATCTTGATTTTACACAGCTTACTCTAGTGGGAAAGAAGACCAGCCTTAACTGGCACATCATCACCCCTGCTAACGTATAGGGACTCAGCTCATCTCTGCAGACTTCCCAGCTTTCATAGAGAGAGGTCCTCAAAGAACTCCAGAGGAATGGGAAGGTGTTTCGCATTTAATGGAACACCAAAATATGCTATGGGCCACTGGGAAACTTTCCAGCTTCCTGTGTCATTTTTTTCCCTCTGTGTCAACTTTTTAAGAAGTTAAAAAAAAAAAGATTTTGGGGAAGATGTTTTATAGGTGCTACATTAGTTATCTCTGTGATGGTAGGAGTGCTTTAATGCCGTTCAAGGCAGCTGGCCAGATTCTGCTGCAGTCCTCCACTTGGCCTCCTTGTAAGCCTGCAGCCCCTGTGAGGGGGTGGGACAGCCAAGGGAAAGGAGCAAGCAAACCACCCACAGTTCCCTGCAACGGGGGGCAACTTTGAAGTCAATTAGTACTTACATAGAGCTCGGAGTAAGGATTTTTTTTTTTTTTTTTTAAGCTAGCATAAAGCCCCTGTTGTTTAAAGCTCAAATCTTTTCAACCAGGACTCTGGAGGCTAAGCCCAGACTGGGCTTTAACCAGGGGCACCAGGAAAGGAACACTTTTGCGGCTGGACTCAGGTGCTTTGTTCCCATTCTGGCGAAACCACCGAAAAATTCTGAACCGATGAACGCTTTACCAAAAATGTGCTCTAACATAAAGGAAAAGGGAAGAGTAACTTGTTCTATGTACAGTGAAAAGTCACAACACACACAGAATGCAACCAGTCAAAAAACTGCTTCAAGGCTTGTTTTGTCTATAAAATGAGGCACGAGACAACCCCATGTCTTGTATACATGTCATCACGGTCTCCTTTCTGGAAATTAGATTTAAACTCCTCACATAACTTACGTAAGCCGGTCCTATCTGCATTTCCATAGCAACCACTGTGTTACCAGACAGTTTCCATTTTACCTCTTTTCTAGGGCCTGGGAAACAAATTTATGCTGCTTGTGAGAAGCTATGACACACTGTAAAAACTCCAGTTCCAATGATTCCCAAGCTCAGGGTTTAGAGAGACAGGGTGGTTGCTTCAGACTGAGCATGCCTGGGACTGGCCTCTAGCTGACTTCATCCATATAGCAGCCAAAACTGGTAACTCACCATGACTGACAGGACTGCTGGGGGCCACTACATCAGAATTTTTTAAAGAAACTACTGGAAGACCAATTATCATACTTCATGTTTAGCTAGAGCTGCAGAGTTACCCAAGCACTGCCGTAACATCTTTGGTCCCCACAGTAACACCATGAGGTTCCCAGAAAAGGCATGAGCATCATCCTTTTCTACAGATGAGAAAAGCGAAGCCCAGAGAGGTTAAGTGACTTATTCAAAGTTGCACAGCTCACCAGCAACAGAGCTGGAGCTAGAGCCCAGGTATTTCAACTCCTGCTTGGTAATCTTTCCCCTTGGAGCATGGCCCTGCATTAGGGACAAAAATGCTGGCTGGTTTTTCCTCTTTTGTCATTCACTGGGGAGCCAACTGCCTGGGATCACCACGAATAAGCAAGCAGACAAACAAAAACAAAAAAACGTGCACAAAAAACCCCGTATTTTATATTTCCTCTCAGTCTCTGACACAGTTGCACATCTTCAGGGAAACTTGAGCTGGTGGTTCAGAATCCTCAGTGATGACACAGGGGATCAGTGCAACAAACCAGTCACTCTTGCAAGGCCGTGGCAAGTCCCATGTTACGGGACAGGGAAGAGAGTCCGGAGCGTGGGCTCAGGAGCCAGGCTGCCTGGGTGCAAACCTCAGCACTGCCATCTGCCGGCTGTGGAACTGTGGGCACGTCACCTACAATTCTGTCCCTCAGCTTCAACTAAACATAGGAGAAACCAAAGCACATACCTCCCGGGGCTTGTGAGAACAGAACAGGGGTGACACCATGTGGGCGCTTGTTATCGCCATTTACAGAGGTGCTTGATGAGCCTGAAAGACAGAAAACTGAGCTTGCCAGTAACGGCCCGAAAACCATCTTGGTGTATCCGTGCCTTGTACATACTGAATGCTCTACGGACATTAGCTATCATCATTTTATTATCAGAAAGAATGCGGGCTTTAGAGTCTGCCTTACTCGGGTTCAAATTTTAGCTTGTCTACGTAATAGGTTTGCGATTTTAGGAAAGTGACTTAGATTCTGTAAATCTCAATTTCCTCCTCTGTAAAATGGACACATATCACCTTCCTTGCAGGGTTGTTCCAAGAATCAGAAGACCCACAGCACATAACACCCCCAATAGGTGCCCAGCACACGGATGGAATGAGTAATGGGAGTTTCCTTCTCCACCCACCCTCTACTGTTCCCAAATGATGACAGTTTACCCAGGACGTCCATTCATGCTGTTGTTTCTAGATCTCAACTAAAATATGGCAGCAATGTATCAGAATATCTGAAGTCAGAAAGATGAACTTCACATGGCATGTTATGTTACTTACTGAGCGACACTGGCCTATAGCATTAGAGCAGAGGGAAAAAACTGAGCAGTGTCTATAAAAAAGCTCTAGGTCACGACAGATCTCATCTGAACTCACAGCTCTCTAAAGGCTGAGGCTCTCATGGGAAGGACTTTTTGAGAAATCATATGTTCTTGGCTCTAGGTTCCATATGTCATTTACATGGCCCAACTTCCCAGCTTTGCCAGTGATGGGAGTTATTGTTACTTGGATTGACCTTCGGTAATGTGCCTGAAGCAGAAAAGGGGGCTCCAGGCAGGGACCTGTCTACCTCTTTGTAGGCAGCAAGCCCACTTAAGAGAATGGGACACTATAATAGAATCCAAAGGGACAGATCTCTACTCTGTGCCAACAGAAGGTGAACTAAAGCATCATCTGACTGGAGATCTGGGTTAAGAATATGTTGGTTCAACAGTTAACCATAATCTTAATGAAGTGATTTTTAGTCTAAGGGTCTCAAAGTCAACTGAAATTATCTTTTAAGCTAATTATCTTATTTTTATTAAAAAAATTTTTTTCAGTTTATTTGAGAGAGACAGAGACAGTGCAAGTGGGGGGGGGGGGGGAAGAGAGAATCCCAAGCAGCCTCCACACTCTGCTAGCACAGAGCCCAATGTGAGGCTTGAACCCATGAAACTCTGAGATCATGGCCTGAGCCAAAACCAAGAATCAGACGCTTACCTCACTGAGCCACTCAGGTGCCTCTTAAGCTAATTATTTTTAAAGATATAACGGACACAATGACATTGGTTTGATAATATTTATATAATATGAACACTATCATAACATTAGCTAATACCTGTTTCACATCACATAATTATCTGTGTGTGCGTGTGTGTGTGTGTGTGTGTGTGTGTGTGTGGTGAGGACAATTACAACCTAGTCTCCTAGCAACTCTGAAGTTTATAGTACAGTACTGTTGACTGTGATCACCATTTTGTGCATTAGATCCCCAGAACCTTTATCTCATAGCTGGAAGTTTGTACCCTTTGACCAACATCTCCCCATTTCCCCCACACCTGAGCCCCTGGTAACCACACTGTTTCCACGAGTTTGGCTTATTTATTTATTTAGCTTGGCTTTTTTAGATTCCACATATAAGTAATATCATACAGTATTTGTCTTTCTCTGTGTGACTTATCTTACTTAGCATCATACCCTCAAAGTCCATTCATGTTGTCCCAAACGGCAGGATTTCCTTCTTTCTCATAGCTGTATATAGACATATACACATAATATACACACATATAGGTATATGTATAAATATACTACATATTCTTTATTCATTCATCCACTGACAGACACTTGTTAATTAAAATTATTCATGTGTTGGGGTTCCTGGGTGGCTCAGTTGGTTAAGCGTCTAACTCCTGATTTCGGCTCAGGTCATGATCTCACAGTTTGTGAGTTTGAGCCCTGCATTGGGTCATGCACGGACAGTGCAGAGCCTGCTTGGGATTCTCTCTCCTTCCCTTTCTCTCTGTCCCTCCCTTGCTCACATGTGTGCATGCACTCTCTCTCCCTCTCTCAAAATAAATAAACTTAAAAAAATTATTCATGTGATATTCCTTAGTGGACTCATCTCAAACATTGCCTTCAACATGAAGCAACTGAAATTCCATGCACAGTTGTAAGTTCTCTCTTCTAGCCACATTATTACTGTTGTTCTTAAAAGAGATTAACGTTTTCTCTGCTGTATTGTTTTCTTTTGCTCCCCTCCTCAGGCTGACGGGCCTCATACCTGCTGCACAGAACAGCTGTTGAATAAATATATGCCAAATGAATGGGTGGACGAATCCACAGCAGACAACTGTTGAGAGCGGTCACTCTCAGCCTCAGACACTGAAAATAAGGAAGCCTGACTATGAAAATGATTTCCTTATAAGCAGCAGAGCCAGGAGTGGAGGAAGAACTCAGGCTCAGATCTTTATGGCTTCACCTTAACCAGGAGTCTTGGGAATGAGCAGAAGGTGTGGCTCAGCTACAATGACTCAGCATCTGAATCATTCTGACGGTCACCTAGGAGGAGCCATCATTCCTCTGTGAATTTTATTAACTGCCAATAAATAAGAAATGTTTGCATTAGTACCTCAGTACTGGTACTGGTATTATTTCTCAGCCGACAGCTCCAAGAGAACAAGGTCTGGTATCTTTTGGCAATTTTCCAGGTAGCCCCAACAGGCCAGCATCAGGGCCCCCAGGTGGCCCTTTCTGGAGGACTCAGCCTGGCTGGATGAATGCATCGCTGCTGCTTCTGCCCGAGGCTGCTCAGTTCTGTGATTACCGTGGCCGATTCTCTGCCAGGATCCCACAGGGCCAGGTTCACACACCTGCTGCCCCAGCATTCCCAGGATGCTCATGGCTGTCGCTGCTGCTGCTGCTGGCGGCTATCTGTCGCCTCACCTGTTTCCTGCTGGCTTCCTTCAGGGGAAGAGGAAGTCTGCCTTTCCTTAATTAGCCTTTCCAGGCATCTGCCACCATAGGGCGCAGCTGCCAACAATGGATAACAATACACCTCATTTCAACAGTGCCTTCAAAACTTGGGGGATCCCATGGCTGCCAATTCCTCGACCGCTCACTCTGACAAGCACTGTGACCAGAAGTTAATAAGGGAAAGGAAGCCATGGTTCTGCCAGAAACACAGCATTATGTTTGGCCGTGTTGGCAAATAAAGGGAGAAAAACAGCTGTAGAAACACAAAAGCTGTCCTCTGGGCTGGGAGACGAAATGAGCATCCCAGGCCAAGGGCTCAGTGTCCGAGAATGATTGTCAGCTCTGTTCAATGGAAAACTGTGCTGAACTAGGGCCAGGAAGACTGGTTTTGAATCCTGCTCTTCCCCGACGAGGCATGGGCTCTTGGGCAGATCACTCTGCCTCTTTACCGTCCTCCCGTTCTTCTTAAGACTTGAATGAGATAGTCTGTATTTTCTCTTTGTGAATGTCAACCTAAAAGCCACATGCAAGAGGATGAATCTCATTCTGCCAAGACTTGATATGTTCATCATTGGCTCTGTGCCCTGGTTTCTTGATTCAACTGTGTTGATAATGTCCTTCACTAAAGGCATTTTTGTTGAGCGACTGAAATGTGGGAATGACATTTACCGCAGCTTGTACGTCCCAAAGATAGCCGCAACAAAGCCTCCCCTCCTACGTACTTTGGCAATGTGACCTTGCCACCCTCCCTCGAGAGGCAGAGTCCATGCCTCCACCTTAGTTGGGCTGGGACTGCTCTGATCAACAGAATATGGTAGTGATGTGGTGCCACTTTCAGGAATAGCCTTGTCTCACCTGGTGGCTTTAGTTTCCTGCTTCTTAGAAGCCAGACATCACACCACAGACCCAGAGACCACCACTGTGAGAAACCCAAGCCACACGAAGAGGCCCTGAGAGATGAGCTGCTGGGTGAGGAGAGAGAGAAGCCAAGGAACACCAAGCCACCAGGCATGTGAGTAAGAAGCCATCTTGGAAGTGGACCCTCGGGCGCCAGCTGCCTCCATGTGGATCAGAGAGGAACTGCAGTACTGAACCCTCCCCAAATTCCACAAAACTGTGAGCAAAATAAGTGGCTGTTTTAAGCTACCAAGTTTTGGCATGGTTACATAAGTATATAGGAACAGATAGCAGAAATAATGCTACCTGTAGCAATGGACAAATACGACTGAATTTCACATTAACAGATCCGTTCCTAAAAGCATTTGCTGAAATTGAACACAAATTTATACAAAAAATTATTTTCAAACCTTCTGCATTTATGTTTACTGAATGGGGAAGAATCACTAAATCCTGTTGCAATGCAAGCACCCTTAGGCTTAGCATCATCTCCTTCTGGGAAAACACATGAGCCCCTTCTTACTGTTGGCCCGGGTAGATGCCCCTGGCATGGCCGCTATTCATCAAATCAGCACTTAGAACAACGCATCGAATTTGTCTATTTGTTGTCTGCCCCTTGAAGGAGGACAGAGGGTATCTATTCCTCTTTGTAACAGAAAGAGTAATCATGGCTAATGCACAGAGAATGCTTATTATGTTCCAGAGACATTTCCAAGCACTTGACATATATGTTATGTTTATAGCATATCAACTCACTTAATGTTTACCCCACTTAATGTGAAGTAGGTACTGTTATTATCCTCACTCTACAAAAGAGGAAACGGGGGTACAGAGAGGCTAAGTAACTTGCCCAAGGTCACCCAGCTAGAAAATAGCAGAGTCTGGCTTTAAACCCACTCAGTCTGGGTCCAAAATCCCTGAATGCTCTTTACCATTTATAATGCAGCTTCTCCTTTAGCGCTGTGCACTCAATAAATGTGTTTGATGCTTAAAGAAATCCACAACAGAAATCAAATCCAACATTTTCATACAGATGAGGATTTGAAAGAAAAACCTGTGCCACATGAATAAAAGTCAATTATAAGAACTACACACAGACATAAAATCCCACACTAATGCTAAATAATGATAATGAATTTGCTACACAGACCAGAAATAAGTCTGAATGAGTGGATACTCCCTGCCCCTTCCTGTTTATCTGTTTGTGCTAATCTAGTCAGTAGCCCCTAATATAATTACTTCATGAAGATCTACGCTAATCGGAACCAAGGGAGGGCACGGACAAATAAAGCTCACAGAGGCGTCTTAGAATTTCATGTCCGTTCATCATTCACTTCAGAAAGTTCCTCCAGCAAACCCATCCTTGGACTGATTTCCATCATCTCCTTCTCCTTTCTCCCCTTCTGGGGGCAGGTCATAACAGAAGAGTAAGCAGACAAGCAGAGCTTACGCAGAATCCAGCACCTGGTTAAAAAAATCCCCAAGCAGCTGAGCACAGGTGGCAAATGGGCCATAACAGAAGGCGCAAATGTAGAAAGGCTACGTCTACTTCTCTGCAGACGATGCATGAAAACGGTGCCTCAGTTTCAAACTTCTCAGCTTTACTACTTGAAGTGCTGCGGGTAGGCCACCACCAGCAGCAGCACTGCTGGAGAGCCTAACAGAGAGGCGGTCCCTTGCCTCGCCCCAGAACAGCTGAATCTGAATTGGCCAACACGTGCAGGGGGGGTCTGAATGCACTGCAAAGGACTGGACCACGTGAGTCTGGATGACGGTGAGAAGGAAGGGGGAGTCTGTCCTCGAGCAATGACCTTACAGTTCCCTCACCCATACCCACCTCTGACATCTCTGGCACCTCCACCCAAAACACTCAGACAGCCTCAGTTTGACCCCAAAGCTTAGGGAGCCAATAACTGGGAGTGGGTAAGCATGATACTTTCTTGGCCTTTAGAGTCAAATGTGTCTGAGTTCAAGTCCTACTTCCACGAGTTACTAGCCGTGTGATAAAAAACAAACAAACAAACAAAAAAACGATGTGACCTATTCAAAGCTCAGTTTCTTATCTATAATATGGGACAATAAACGCGATGCCTTGTGTCTCCAGGAAAACTGCACGTGAGTGCCTGTGTGCAGAGCACGGGCTGAGTGTGCGTCTGGAAAAGGGGAGCCAGCAGCCCATCTCCAGCCCTGGAGAGCACTGGAGAGCAAATTACTCTCTTCCCTCCTCCACATTAGAGGACAGATCAGACTGAACTATTTCATCTCCAGATGCCAGAGGTCAGGACTGCTACATTTCATCTGGAATCTTAAAATTTTTCAGAACCGGAGTGACTTCTGAGATGATGGCACGTTGATTTTTAACAGACGAGGAAGCTGAAAGCTAGAGAATTAAATGCCTGCAACAATATAATCTTCCTTACCCAGTTCCTTTATCATGGATTTCAAAGAAGTGTGTTCTAAAGGCAATTCTTTAAAAAAAAAAAAGGTTTTTTTTTAATGTTTATTTGTTTTTGAGAGAGAGAGAAAGACGGAGTGCGAGTGGGGGAGGGGCAGAGAGAGAGGGAGACAAAGAATCCGAAGCAGGCTCCAGGCTCTGAGCGGCTGCACAGAGCCTGATGTGGGGCTTGAACTCGCGAACTGACAGATCATGACCTGAGCTGAAGTTGGACACAACCAACTGAGCCACCTAGGCACGCCTAAAGGCAATTCTTAAAACCTCTCTTTCCAAATATCCTGGAATTGATTTGTTATACACAAAGATGGGGTGGTCCAAAGCCCAGGAGACTTACCTTTGTGTACTATCTCTACTACTAATTGTTTGAACATAGGAAACTTATTTACTCAAATGTTCTGGGACTCACTTTTTTGTTCACCTGTAAAGAAGGCCCTTCAGATTATCTCCAGTGTCACACTTTCAGCTAAAAGCAATTTAATGATTCCAAATGAAATACAGCCTTTGCTGATTTCTTTTAAGATGTAATTTTCAATACTTTCCACAAGGTGGCGGAACATCTTTACAGAAGTCCAAGCAGAGGGACACAAAGGGTGAGAAAGAACTCTAAGTAGCACCCTTTTTTAAAGCATTAAGTTTTCTACAATTTAACTATAAATTTTTATTTTAGTGTCGGTCATTACAGTCAGTCGTTTGGCCAACAGTGTGCTACATGCCGTCAAAAAAGGACAGTTTTATGGGGCTAAATTTGGATTTTACGGTATTAAAGTAGGATGAGCAAGAGGTCAGACAGCAAATTATGAGAATTTAGAAATGCAAGCTACCGGGCTGCCCAAATACGGCAAGGAGTTGCCTTCTGAAAAAATGAAGCGCAAGAGGCAATTATCTCCAAAAGGTTTGTGTAACAGGAATTTTAAACCCTTTTTCACATGGAAAAGTAACACAAAATAGAGAGAAAAAAAAAATTAGAGAAAAATATTTAAGATTACAATCATGAATAAAGTTTTGAATTTAAAATGCATAGAACTAAACACAATATGGTACCCCGAAATGAGGTCTTGAAAGAGAAAAAGGGCATTAGAAGAAAAAACTGATAATATCAGAACAAATGTGTTGAGTTAATCATTTTGTGCCCATGTTAATTTCTCAATTTTGACAAATGTACTATGGTTATTCCACCAGGGTAAGCTGGGGGAAGAGGATTTAGGAACTCTATTATATTTGCAACTTTTCTGTATATTTAAAATTATTTCAAAATAAAGTTTTTATCTAACCAAGCAAAGAGGAAAAAACAGGCAAGGATGGACAGGAACAGAGAGTTTCATAAAGCAATGCTCTTTTTCTATAATTTAAGAAGGGGAAATTTTAGAGGACAGAGTAACTCACATGCATAAAACGAGGGTGAATAAATTAAAATGGCAAAGGCTAGAGTAAAGCAGGCAGTGAACGAAGAGGTATATTCTAGGACATTACTGGTGGAATTACGTGCTGTTGTAGCCTTTCTGAAAAGCAATTTTGCAGTAGGTGACAGAGCCATAAACTGACAGCCTTTGACCTGGTGATACCAGTTTCAGCAAGCTATACCAAAGCAATAATTTAAAAGAAAAAAAAAAGTCTCAGGTACCTGGCTGGCTCAGTCAGTACAGTGTGTGACTCTTGATTTTGGGGTTGTGAGTTTGAGCCCCATGTTGGGTGTAGGGATTACTTAAGAATAAAATCTTGAAAATAAATAAACAAAAGAAAAAAAAGTCATCTATTTTTATAAAATTGTAGCTCTCTGCTTTGCAGGGCTAGAAGGTGCTCCTATGGCCACTGGGTGTCTAGACAGATTATGGTACTATTAATTAAATGGAATATTATGTTAATGGAGTTAAGAAATGGGAAATCTGAGAATTATGGAAAGGAATATATGAAATAATTTTTAAATTAAAAAAAAGTTTCGAGAGACAGACACTGCATGAGCAGTGAAGGGACAGAGAAGGAGAGAGAGAGAGAATCCCAAGCAGCCTCCGCATTGCCAGCACAGAGCCAGATGCGGGGCTCAAACTCACAAAACAGTGAGATTGTGACCTGAGCCAAAACCAAGAGTCAGATACTCAACTGACTGAGCCACCCAGGTGCCCCATGAAATAATTTTCCTATAATATCCTAGATTGGGTCCTGGAGCAAAAAAAATGACATTAGTGGAAAAAAAAAGAAAGAAAAATTATGAATAAGGTCTATAGTTTAGTTAATAATATGGTATCAATATTAATTTATTAGTTTGAATTATATGATGATTATGGAGACATTATTAAGGAAAGGTAGGTGAAGGGTATATAAGAACTCAATCTTTGTGACTCTTCAATAAATCTAGAATTATTTTAAAATAAAAAGTTAAATAAAGAGCTCAGGGGTCATCTGGATGGCTCAGTCAGTTAAGGGTCCGACTCTTTCGGCTCAGGTCATGATCTCATGGTTCATGAGTTCAAGCCCCAAACTGGGCTCTGCGCTGACAGCATGGAGCCAGCATGGGATATTCTCTCTCTCTCTGCTCCTCCCCTGCTCATGCTCTCTCTCTCTCTCTCAAAATAAATAAATAAACTTAAAAAAAAAAAAAGAGTTTGGAATTCTATACACACATATACACTGCTATCAACTACCAAAAAAATTACTGTATAAAAAATTAAGTAGTCTCGAAAAACATTTTCAGAGTTTTAAAAATACTTTGCTCTTTGGGGAGGGTGGGAGGGAGGTGAAGCATGTCTAGGGGATGCATATGTGCGTGGTGGGGGGGGGGGGGGGCGTCATTTTACGTTGCCACTGCTATTTATAGAGGTTTCACCCAACAAATGATTTTCAAGGTGGCCAGACTGAGAATAGCTAGAGAGTGTTTGTATGTACCTACATCCTAACAGGCTAAAATGATATTTATTTTTTTAGCATGTAAGTTTCATTTAGGAAGGCAGACATCGTCTGTAATAACTTCTTAGTAATCAGTTCTCAAGGGCTATATTTACAATTCCATGGCACATTCAATTAATTTTTTTTCCCCCTAAAGAAAGGATACTTTCTGCTTACCTGAGGGGGGGGGGCACTCAGTTTCCTGGTCTTTGGCAGACTGAAGGAACGTGAAGGGTTATCTGAAGAAGGAACTTACTTCCACAAAAGAACCTGAACATCTGGAAAATGTGGGTCTGGCCACTTCTGCTTCTTAGCTGGCCCAGGTGGCACTAATCAGGCAGGTGGCGGACAGAGGGTATGTGTGTGTGTTGTCGGGGCACTCCTCCAAAGTGACTTCACTGAAGTCAGTGCTCAACTCAGTGACTTTTTGAAAATTTGTAAAAAAAATAATTTCACTTAGGGCCGCTGGATTTTAAAACAGTTGTAATTCTGATACTACTTGGCAATGGGAAAGAATGAAATCCTGCCGTTTGCAACAATGTGGATGGAACCAGAGGGTATTATGCTAAATGAAATAAGTCAGTCAGAGAAAGACAGATATCATAGGTTTTCACTCATAACAGAAGACCATGGGGAAAGGGAAGGGAAAAAATAGCTTCAAACAGAGAGGGAGGCAAACCCTAAGTGTCTCTGAAACACAGAGAACAAACTGAGGGTTGATGGGGGGGGCGGGGAGAGGGGAAAACGGGTGATGGGCATTGAGGAGGGCACTTGTTGGGATGAGCACTGGGTGTTGTATGTAAGCGATGAATCACGGGAATCTACCCCCAAAACCAAGAGCACACTGTACACACTGTATGTCAGCCAACTTGACAATAAATTTTGTGTGTGTGTATATATAAAGTTGTAATTCTGAAAGAACAGCTTGGCCTTCTCTGCAGGGCTTCCCTCACTCACTTCCCTTAGGGGGTGGTGACCATGCATCCAGGAGGGAAGCACAGCCAGACTCCTCAATTTCCTCTAAGGGAGGTCAGTCCTGCCATGTGCATGGTGAATGAAAGTGTGCAGATCTGTCAATCACCAGCAACGCAGCTTGTCTCCACTCCTGATCTAGGTCCAACCTTGACCGTAAGCCTAGTTGAAAGTTTGCTATTAAGGGATGGTCTGAAAACCCTGCAGCCTATCCCTTCCACTTCTAGAGTACAGTTCATCACTGCCTCAAGTCAGACCAGCAAGCTGCAAGCTGGTCCACACTGTTATAATCTTCCGTCCACACCGTTATAATCTTCTTATAATTACTGTTATAATCAAGTAAATCTTTCAATTTACTTGAAATGAGTTTTGCTTGGGTCTTTATCCTTTGCTTCCAGTGACTAATGCTGTGAAATACCAACTGACAAAATCCAAATTTCTACATATCCACATAGAGTTGGAATATTGTTGAGGACACATCATTTGGTGGTTGCCCCTAAATACAGCTCCAAGTGAGAATGTTTTTTTTTTAAATTGAGGTATAATTGATAGATAGCATTATAAGTTTCAAGTGTACAACAGAATGATTCAACATTTGTGTATGTTGCAAAATGATCACCACAATAAGTCTAGTTAACATCCATCACCATACATACAAAAGTTTTTTTCTTGTGATAAGGACTTTTAAGATCTATTCTCTTACCAACTTTCAAATATGCAATGTATAAGGAATTCTCTCTATACAAAGTCTAGTGAGTGTGGGCTCTGTAGATAAATGGCCTGGATTCAGATCTTGACTCTATTTACTTTCTAGCTCTTTAACTTTCTATGCCTCAGTTTCCTCATCTGCAATCTAGAGATAATGATACTTAGCCCAGTGAATTTTTCTGTGGATGAGAATCAACAGACACAAAGTCTTTAGGACAATGCCTGGCAAAAAGTTAACACTCAATATTCATTATTATAGTTACTTTATAAAGAAGCGCTAGAAAATCCATTACATACCATAATGAACTGAGAGGCTTTTGCCTCATGCATAGTGTGATTCATATATTGTAGGGTTATAAAACCCTTTGCCCTCCCAATGTCCTCTAAGTCCTCAACAATGACAGTGGCTTTCTACAGCACAAGGACCTTCAGAATCTAGGGAGGGTGAGGTTAGTTAGAAGCACGTGTAGTTTGTGAACATCTTTTTAGGATTCTGAGTTGTCCTTCCAGGGATTTGTGCCATTCACCCTAAGAATCCTTGATGTAAATGATCACCTAGAGGCACAAAAATAAACCTGCAGGTCAATCTCCATTACTGTGCAGAGTTCCATGATCTGAAAAGTCATGTTTCTTTCTTTGCCCTAATCTTTTCTGACTCTTGTCTGTTGTCCCAGTACAGACAGATCTATTAATTATTCTTTTATATTTTGTGTGGTTTAAAAAAGAAAGCTTTTGTTCTCATAAGTCTTCTAAGATCTTATATAGAACAAAGTAGGGTATAAAATAAATAATACAGGAGGCACAGTGGCTCAGTCAGTTAAATGTCTCATTCTTGATTTCAGCTCAGGTCATGATCACATGGTTTGTGAGTTCGAGCCCCACATCGGGCTCTGTGCTGTCAGTGCAGAGCCTGCTTGGGATTCTCTCTCTCCCCCTCTCTCTGTTCTTCCCCCACTTATGCTCTGTCTCTCGGTCTCTGTCTCTCTCTCAAAATACATAAATAAACTTAAAATACATTAAAATAAATACAACACATGTACTTCTCTGTTTCAAACTCAGGTAAGTTATGACAAAACTAAGCCTCCTTATTAACACAAACAAATTCACAACAGGCGTTGGAAGCGACATGGGCACTAGCAAGGTGGCAGATAAAGAATGCAGTGAACAGTACCCCTGGGAGGTAAAAAGGGAAAGCACAACTTGGGTAATATTTCAACCTGGCCTCCTGTTCCTGGTACCAATCCCATCTTCCTCCGGGGCATCCCCCTTCCCGCCCGCTCTATTTCCCAGGCCATCACTCCCCAGCCCTTCAGGGCAGAGGGAGATGGGGCTGCCCACTGCCCCTCCTTTCCAGCCTTTGCTGATAAGCCTTGTAAAACACCTGGTAGCAAAGCAAATTATTCCCAGCCCATCTTCCTGTTTTACTGCATCCGCTCCCTGCCACAGAATTTATCTTTAAAAGGCCAGCATGTCAGCAGCAGCCCAAGGACTTGTTCAGAATGCCACTTGCTCTAAGAATGGCCTTCATCCTAGGAGACCGTGCTTAGCATGAAGCTGAGCAGACCAGGATCGGCGGAGGCTTCCGCTGCAAGCCCTGACTCGCGCAGCATTGACGGCAATATGGCAGCAAAGGAGTCAACGTTTTCAAACTGCGTGGTGTCTCCCATGTGACGACTACGAAGGGAACTTATTTGCTGTTTTATTCATAGACACTGATCTGCTTTGGGACTCAGAAAAAATATCCAGGACCAGCTTGCAAATGGAAATGAAATATGAAGAATGAAAATGCAGAGCCCCTGTTCAAAAGGCAGGAAGAAAATGCTGTAAAAAGTACTGAAACAAAACTGTTTCCTTTCTTGTGCATTCTCTTCGCTCATTATGGTGTTTTTTACTTGGTATTTGAAGTCATGCTCCCTTGGGCAAAGGGATACGTGCAGGGTTAAGTGTAGGCGCTCGCAGGTGCCCCAGGGCCCTGCGCGGCCCCCCCCCCCCAAACCATCACCTTCTGGGCTTCCCCCAACCCACCAGCTGCTGGGCCGATGCTCCATGCCCCGCCCAGGAACAGGGAATCCCCTCTTCCCATGACCGTGACCCACAGCAGACAGGTGACCCCCAAGGGTATGGTGACATCTGTGCCAAGCACACTAGTGCTTAGACTGTGGACGGGCAGGGCCTCACCCCCACGGGACACACCTCTGTGCTGTCAGCCTGCACTGGGCAGGCCACTCTCTCACCCCTTTTCAAGATGCCACAGGGGCATGTGTCCCCAAGGCGAACTCTCCCCATGTTCACAGGCCCCTACTGGAATGGAAGGCACCAGTAACTGTTGGATGGAAGCAGGTGTGAGGATGTTCGGCAAGGCCCGAGGTGCCAAGCAGAGGGGGAACAGGCAGTTGAGAACCTCTCAGGGAGGTAGGGAAGTGGCAGGACTATGCATAAACCAAAGCTCCAACTTCCTGGGGCATGCTCCGCCACCACCCTGTTGGACTTCACTTACAAAAATGCAAAGTCAAAGATAAAATGATTAAGAATTTCAAGATGGCGACCACACACCATTAAACCCCAGGCACAGGACCTCGTGCAACTGCACTGGCCATACGCCCATGGTGGCCTTGCTGGTGCCCCATCAAAAGTCCAGAAGCAAAAGTTTACTCTCGTTTTCCACCATAAATCAGGCCTGTGTTTACGAAAATGATAGCAAAGGTGTGAGGCTGTCCTGGGAGAGGCGGGCACGAGGAGTCCTGTCCCACCTGTCAGCTGCGCCTCCCGTTGTTCTGCAAGGCAGAGCCTGCTTTGTCTCTAAAGGCTTCTGAAGCCCACCCGTCCGAACAATCATTTCAACCTACTACATTGTGCAAAGAGCCGATGCAGTGAGATGCAGGCAGAGTCTCGACGATCATGGAGACCCTCCCAAGCCTAACTTCTCCTGGGGATTTATTTTAAGTGTTGGAGAATCGGAAAGAGAGAGGATTGAGGAATAATTACATCGTAGGTGGCTCTGGGTTGATCGTTCATAAAAACCGAGCCATTTCCAAAGTCGTTACTTTGCTGCAAGAATATAACCTGGCTGCTGAAAAGCGGGTTTCGTACTAACCTTGGCTTCTGGGTCACTATTGATACTGCAGGAATCGTCGTCATCAGCATGGGGGGCATTTCTAGGGGGAAAAACAGAAAGCTGGACTTAGAATTCTACTGCAAACTCCAGCTGCACGAAGCGATGCATGACGGCAGGTCCTGCCGATGTCCTACCTGAGTTTCAAAGATGCATAGCGGAGTGTCGCTCCTTCAAACTCTTTTAAACTGGGGTCCGGGTTAACTGTAGCTGCATGCAAATCCTAGAGGAAAATAGACCCCTGTTAATGGAGAAAGGGGGAAGGCCCGTGACGTGGCCTCAAATATCAAAGGGGAGAAGAGTCCTCCCGGCATGAGGCAGAGAGTGTATGTGAGCTTAGGCAGGAGAGGGCATGCAAGGACCGCTGGGTGCTGGCTCGGTGCAAGCCCCGGTTTGTACAAGACAACGGGGAGCCTGGGGCAACCGGCTTGCCGTCATTCACAACGGGACACATTAAATAAAGGCAACATGTGTGTGAGCTGGACATCCCTAGCAAGAAGCCCCATCACTGCGTCCCTGCAGAATGGATGATATTCATGAAGAAGAAAAAGATACAGCCACAGCCATGCAAAAAGGACGAAATATTAAATGATCTAGAATCTGACAATATACTTGCCTTCCAAATGTCACTATTAATCTTTCCCCCATTCAGAACAGCAAAATCACTCCATGGCTGTTTCTAGACATATAATTATTCACATAGGAAAAAGCACATTGATTTAAAAAAAAAAAAAAAAGAAAGAAGAAAAGAAAAAAAAAAAAAACACAAGACACCGTTGTTAGCATTGATATTCACAGGATGGGTTAGGGAACAAATTCACTCTACCAGCAGCATGTTAGCTGGCTCTAGATCTAGATTATCACCTGCAGCCTAGAGCAAAAGGAGGACAGAGACGCAGTGTGCATTACTTACCACAGCAAACGCCTGAACACTATTAGCAGTCAGTGGTCTTCCACACGTGGCCTTAAAACCACACAATATGCTGTCAAGTACTAAATGCCTAGTGTACCTAATTCCACAGAAAACCTTCTCTCTTCTGGTAACCAAACAGAACTGTCTTCTTGAGGTGGGGGTGGAATTAGGGATGGTGCCTGTCGATGTGCACATCTGAAAACTGGGGAATGTCCAGGGCCAAGGGCATGAAAAGCTGGGGCTCAAATTATTTTCACATAAAAGAAAAAAGGAGGACAATGAGAGGGAAAGAGGGATATAAGAAAACACAGCCCGACGGCCACATCTGCTGAGATTTAACCTGACAAAAAATAGCTCTACACAACCTAATGTAAACTCTTCAAATTCATCAAAAGCTCTGCTTCTTTGCCACATAAGCTTCTTCATGAATTAGTATTTGATCACGAAAGGATTCCGTAAACATAATCGCAGAGCAAAGCATCAAGCCTTGCCTTGTTGGGAGAACGCTTGCGATAGATTTTTGACTCTAAACACCCCTTTCCATTCACCTCAGGCGACAGGCAATGTTGTTTGTGGTCTTTTTCTTTTCTTCTATATTGAGTGAATATTCAAATATTTTTCATCTAACATTTGGGGAAATAAATGAAGCACACAAAACCCAGAGACAGCCTCGTGTATCTGTTCCACTGATGTGTCAGGCCCATAACCTCTCTTCTTGAATGATAAATCAACCATGGAGACTTTCCACCTAAGTCCCTTCAACTAAGGTTCTTTGAAAATGAGAAGGGAATAGTGACCCCTAATTTCTGCTCATGACATTAGTCTGATTTTGACACCCACTCAAAGCCAAAGCAGCTAAGTTCAAACGAGCCAGGTGTTGAAAGAGGTGTTCAGTCAACTCCATGGGACTCAACGAGAGCAGAGGCACTGCAAATACAAATTTGTCATCACTATCGCACAGCTGCTATCACTGTCACTCTCCTTTTTGGACTAAGCATCCGAACTGCAGGTTTTCCAAATAAAGTAGGACTTAGATCACTATATTTACTTTTTAAACAATCATCTGTCTTTCGTTGAGCAAAAGAGCAGGAATGCTGCCTCACCCTTTGCCTCTGTCCTTCCTCCATCCCCAAAAGCAGCATCCAGTTTTCACTGCTGAGAAAATTAATAACATAGGAGAGTCTTAACTTGTCAGCTGAGGTGACCTGTGAACCCCCTGAAATCAGGGTGGGGTTTTGTGTATGTGTGTTTCCTAGGGGAGAAGATCCTCAATTTTTCTCATTATCTGCAGAGGGGCCAGTAACCAAGAAAGGTTTTGAATCACCATTGCAGGGGTACTCATGATAAGGACGTGAAATACCAAGAATTCTGAGCTAGAATTTCTTTTTTTTTTTTTTTTAAAGGAAAACAAGCCTATTTGATCCCAAATCATCATCACTGTTTACATGTGAGCAATATTTGTTTTTCACTTCAGTTGAATGTTGAAAAAGGATATCAGATGGTGAATTAGTAAGACTCCAGGTAATTATGTTCTTGTAGAAAAAAAAAAAAAAAAGAGTGGGTGTCTGATAAAAGGAATCTGAAATCAAATTATCTTCAACAGACACTGTGTGGGACTAGAAATAAAGAGTATTTTTGCAAAACAAGTATTCAGAAGAGTCTTTGGCATTTAATTAAAATAGTTCTCTGTATGTGTGTATAGTTTAACAATTTTTTTAAATGTATTTACCCTTTGGATGTTGGGTCCCTATAACATAAAGGTTGATTATAATTCTAAGACTGTATGAATCCAGCTCTTATGCTACGGAGACATGAGTCAGCTGGCAAATTTCCAAAAATCACCTTTTGCAGATTTAAGTAAACAAAGGTCGTATACAGCAATTTTTCAAAAGCTAAAATAACATGGGTACTATTAAAGAAACCCTTTAGTACAAAACTCAATAAGGACTAGCATGTTATGACTAGGACAAAAGACCCTTTTCCCTCCTATATTAAAAAACCCTCATTTTTAGAAATTCTCTTCCCTGTATGTGACCGTAATTTTCCTTTTTTAAAATTAAGGGCAACAAAAGATAAAAACCATCTGTCTTGAATTTTAAGAACTACATATTCTATTCATCTAATTTTTTTTAAATGTTTATTTATTGAGAGAGACAGAGTATGAGTGGGGGAGGGGCAGAGAGAGAGGGAGGCACAGAATCCCAAGCAGGCTCCAGGCTCCAAGCTGTCAGCACAGAGCCTGACATGGGGCTCGAACTCATGAACCATGATATCATGACCTGAGCCGAAGTTGGATGCTTAACCAACTGAGCCACCCAGGGGCCCCTCATCTAATTTTTTAAAGCGAGAATACACCACTTTAGCTAATAATATTTTTAAAGAAAACAACCCAAAGAACTTGTTTGGTTCTCCAGAAAGTCTGCAGCCATCCTGGTCTGCAGTCTGCATGGTGGGAGTGAGAGGTGAAAGAAAGGATGAGACAAAGAGAAAAACAGTGAGAGAGGGAAAGGCAGGTGGGCAATTTGCCTTAGGAAGGACAAGACTGACAGGGGAAAAGGCCAGTGAAGGAAGAACAGAGATCATTTTCCATGAGCAATGTCCCCCCAACTAATAATCTTGCAGGTGATGCAGCTAAATCTTGGCACAGTGGTGTTCTGGTGCCAGTTACAGGTGTTTCTCCGGGTGCTTCTCCCGACCTTGACCAGGTGAAGCACCCCTTACCCTGATCAAAGTGACCATGCTGAATTCTGGGAGAGCTGTGGAGACTCTCAGCTCCTCAGGGGCAGTGTGTCCCTGATGACTGACCCAGCCCCTGGAGCATGGTGCTTATCATGACCCTCCATGACCTTTCAGCATGGTGCCATTCACGGCCACACAGCAGAATCTGTGTGAGGATGGACCCACGAAGGGAATCCAATTGTATACCTTGACTACTGAGAGTTTTCTTCTTCCTGATTTCTCTTCTGAGATCTTAGAAAGCAAGTCCACAAGTCAAACAGGAAGGCTGCCCTGCTCTTCTGCTGGAAGCAAGCTTACATCATGTTCTTGAGGATGTTCGAGGGGGAAGAGAAAGCCTCTAAGAAGTGGTATCAAAATGTAAGCTGGAGAGCAAACATGGAAGGTGAACCTGCCAAGAACCAGGCAGAGAGCAAAGCAAAAGAACGAACATTCTGTAGTGACTTTGACGGAAGGTAGAATCATCACCTCCACGGGCACTTCAGAAGTTCTGCAGCAAAGCCCACATTCAAACCCTGCCTCTGCTCTCATCTGCTTTGTGACTTCAGCTCCTTGTCTATGAAATAGGGCTAAGAGGACCTCACCATCAGAGTGTGGGCAAACTGAGATTAAGAACACTAGCAATTAGGGGCGCCTGGGTGGCGCAGTCGGTTAAGCGTCCGACTTCAGCCAGGTCACGATCTCGCGGTCCGTGAGTTCGAGCCCCCCGTCAGGCTCTGGGCTGATGGCTCGGAGCCTGGAGCCTGTTTCAGATTCTGTGTCTCCCTCTCTCTCTGCCCCTCCCCCGTTCATGCTCTGTCTCTCTCTGTCCCAAAAATAAATAAAAAACGTTGAAAAAAAAAAAATTAAAAAAAAAAAAAAAAAAAAAGAACACTAGCAATTAGCACAGGGACTGGCTGCCCGAAGGTGCCCAAGGTGGCAGTTTCCGTATCTTCTACTCTTTTCCATGGAGGAAAAAAAATAAGGCCATTTGTAAGAATAAAAAGTTTGGGGACCTATGGACGACAAAGTGTTAATGAATTATGCTTCTTCATCCTCTTTTGCCACGACTTGAGCCTCTGTATGTGTGGCCTTGATGATAAAAGACAGAGCACCTTAATCTTGGAACACGAAGGAACAGTCCAGGCGATGTTAATGAGCACTAAATTCACATATATGTGCATATTTTAAACTTCTTTTTAAAATGCATTCTGTGTTTTGTTGGATGTGACACTGTCTCAGAAGAATAGAGTGACGGTTTATCACACAAACATAACCCAGAGAAGTAATAAAAAAAAAAAAGAGAGAGAGAGAGAGAGAGAGAGAGAGAGACAGAGAGAGTCAAACTAGCAAACAGACTGACAAACGCTTGAGGAACTAAATTAGTGTCTGTGAGCTAGGGGAGCGTCAGGAGCCCGGGGACACTAGTACTGGCTTTGCTGTGACAGTAAGTCAACTAAGAGCTCCCTCAGCTATGAAACTGGTTTATTCCTTCATTCAGCCAACATTTAATGAATATCACCCTGTACGAACCCTATGCCAGGTGCTGAGGACACAAAATGAGGGGGGATAGGCCTTGACCCCCCACCCCAAGGAGGGAGACTGACATGCCACCAGTTAATAATACTACAAAAAGACCCTATGGAATCAAGGGCTTTCAAAAAAAAGTTCAGGGATGAGCGCAGTAATTCCCAGGAGAAGTAGGATGAGTCCAGAGAGGAGGTAACATATAAACAAAGACAGGGAGACGAGCTTCACCAAAGTGCCAGCTCTTGTATCTACTCAGCACAAAATCACCTGGAAAGCTTATGATAAAGGCAGATTTCCAGGTCCCACCCCTACAGGGTCTAGCTCAGTGGCCTGGGGTAGGACCAAGGAATCAAAATGTCCTACAAGCCTCAGAGGTCACCTTGGCCACAATCCTTGACCCACAGGCTCACAGGCTCAGAAATACGGCCATGGGAGTGCCTGGTTAGCTCAGTCGCTCACGTGTCCAACTTCAACTCAGGTCATGATCTCACGGTTCATGAGTTCGAGCTCTGCATCGGGGTTTGTGCTGGACAGCGCGCAGCCCGCTTTGGATTCTGTGTCTCCCTCTCTCTCTGCCTCTCCCCAACTCTCTCTCAAAAATAAGTAAGACATTAAAAACAAACAAAAAAAAGCACTGACGAGGCCCTTCTTGAGGATTCTTGCCAGTCACGATTACTTGATCGGATCAAGAAGCTCAGTAAAAAGATGCCAGAATAGCTCCTTTGTGTTTTCATCTTATTTCTAAGTGTATAAGAAATTCCACAGTTCTAATGTAATATGCGGATTTTCCCCTCCCAGGGGGTGAGCTGCTCAGGACCCTGACAAACACCACGAGCGATGCAGCAAGAACAGAGCGAATTGTGATCAAGAAAAGATCACAGTTCTGAGAAACGATTCCACCTTCCCTTGCTTCAGACCCACTTTCTCCTCCATCCTGTTTAAGGAACCAGGAAACACCTTCAGTTGAAAACACTGAAAGGCGAGACTTGCCTACAGGCCAACAGTTATTCATAAAAATATTTTGTGTGGCTCCCTCTTCTAAATTTCGACATCCAAGGAATTTGGAACAAATCAGTGGACTGAAGGGAGACTACTGTGGGCCAAATTTCAATAGCAAATGCTTCCTGAGCCGTTTATAAACTTCAGAAAATACTGCTGGCATGTACAGAGGAAATATTATCCACTGTGCTTGACACTTCCCTGGTGAACTTTGGAATGTGAAATGTAAAATTTGCAAACTGTAAGGAAGCCTTCAGTCCTAAACTTTTGTGAAGCAGAGTCAACAGATTTGGCACCAACTTGGAGTTTTTTGTTTTTTATTTTTTTAAACGAGCTCGGGGAAAAGCTGAATAAAATATGCGTTTCTAACACGACATATTACAAGTTTCTTTTCATCCTTAACATTTTGCTTTCTCTTGTGGTTCCAAATTAGTTGAAATAGAGTCTATTTAGGGATCAAAGAAACGGTGTCAGAGAAATAATCATTTCTCTTCCACTGTCATTAGCACCTGAGACAACGTTTTCAAGAGAAGTCATTTTCTAGCAGGCTCTGCTCGTGACGTGGCCCTCCCTTGGGCTGAGATTTGAGACTTGCCAAGTCTCCTGTAAACGGTACAGTGAAGCCTGGGGTAGGTTGGGGGTCGGCGGATCTTCATTTGAGCCTGGCTCCACCCCCGTTCGGTGTGTGGCCTCGGGCAAGCTTCACCACGCTGTCTTAGTGCTGTCAAATGTAAAAAGTCAGTGACAACTACAGTACCAGCTGCAGAGGGTTTTACAAGGAGTCGAGGAGTTGTGAGATAAGCCATGAGCTCGGCACCATGAACACTCCATTACCCTTAGTGCCTCTGGTTTAACATCCGTGTCAGCGCCTGCACGTCCCGGGTATATGGCAGGCTGGGTTTGTCTCCAACTCCCCCTCCTCCTCTCTCTACCTGTTCATACCTTTGCTTCTGTGCTTTTAATTTACTGTCTTTTAAATGTGCTCAGTTCTTTTGCTTACGGCCTTACGCACAGGAGGGAAATGTGTATGAAGTCAACAACTGAAAGGCTGATCTGAAGAAAATCTATTCCACTGATCTATTAAAGTGCTGGAGGGGCGTGGCTCTCTCTCTGAACCTTAAAATGACACATCTGTTAACAAACTGCCTTGGAGGGATAAGGGTCGACACAATGGCATGGTTAACAGAAGAGAGGAATGAGACCAACAGCAAGGTGGAAATTGACACACTACTGGGGGCAGAGCATAATATCTAAAGTCAGAGAGCTAGGCACATGCCCATCCTACCCCAGCTGCATGGCTACTGAGCTCACTGAACTTCGGTTAACTCTTTTATTTATTTATTTTGAGAGAGAGAGAGAGAGAGAGATAGAGAGAGAGGCAGACAGAGAGGGAGAAAGAGAATCACAAGCAGCCTCCATACTGTCGGTACAGAGCCTGATTCTGATGTGGAGCTCGAACTCCGGAACTGTGAGATCATGACCTGAGCCGAAATCGAGAGTCAGAGGTTTGACCAACTGAGCCACCTAGGTGCCCTCAGTTAACTCTTTTCTTCTTCTTCTTCTTTTTTTTTTTTTTTTTAATTTTTTAATGTTTTTTTTTTTTTGAGAGAGAGAAAGAGACAGAGCATGAGCAGGGGAGGGGTAGGGAGAGGGGGAGACATTGAATCCGAAGCAGGCTCCAGGCTCTGAGCTGTCAGCACAGAACCTGACACAGGGCTCAATCCCACGAACTGTGAGATCATGACCTGAGCCAAAGTCAGATGCTTAACTGACTGAGACACCCAGGCGCCCCAACTCTTTTCTTAAATAAGGAATATATTAGCGGTCTTCTCCATCTTGAGGGAAACAAATGACACTTATGAAAATACACTGAAAACCACAATAAATCATGAATAGCAGCAGGGAGGCTGAGTGCTGTGGATACATTAGGGAAACATTAAACTCTAGGAGAGGAAGCAGGAAGCAAGAGCCATGGGACACAATCTGAGCCTGGAAAGGGGCCCTGAGTAATAGCTAGGATGGGAATGGGAAGCAGGTGTAGACAGAGGAAGAACAGGTATATGTGGGCATCAGAAGGAAGCCCAGGAATTAGAGGTGGACTCTGCTACCTGGTAATCTTCCTGAGGGTTCGCTGCCTATCTGTGATGCATTCTTCCCAAGATTTTCTGTAGAAAATGTGGAAACAAAAATCTGCCATATTAGTTGAAGAAATAAAAAATTCAAGTCACAGAAACTTGGGATGCCCTCCTTTGACTTTACCACACCCACACCTTGGTCTCGGGATGCAGGCTTCAAGAACTTCATCTCTTGCACGGAGGGAGGACAAGAGGTTCACTGGACAAAAGGGACATGTCAAAGTGAGGCCAATCTAACCTCTGGGACAATGAGAAAGCGCAGTAGGCTGAGATCCTAAAGCCAAGGAGGTTGAGCGAGAACAACTATGGCCTAGGATTCAGGAGCATTCAGGATCTCTGAGTTCTAGATCCAATGGTGCCACCAGTCACGGACCTCTCTGCGCTTCAGCTTCCCTGTTTGTAATGTGTGGGGGGGGATCAGCTGATTCTTTCCCACCCTGACACTCCCCCCCCACCCCGCCATAGGGCACCCCCATGTGGTGAAGATGGTTAAAGGGTTGTAATAGGGGAATGAAGACCTGGAATGGAGAAAGAGATTCTAACAAAGATGCAAAGAGAAAAGAGGTACAGGAAAGAAAGAGAGAGGATGTCTGCTCTTAGTGAGCAGAGGCTGTGTCCTGGCTGGCTCCGCTTCTGGGAGGCCACTTGATGGTCCAGGGACAAATGCCAAGACACAATTAGACTGAGACAGGAGAAGGACTCCACTTCATGCTAAGCTCTTTGAGGCTCATCTTTATCCCCCAGCAAACCTAACACAAGATGAGTAAATGAATGGAATTTGTTCAGTGAATAGGAACATTATGCCTCAATAAAGTCATCCAGTGATTAGCAACAAAATCCTATGTGGTTCAGTAACACTGAAGCGTGTGCCTATCAGTGTCAGGTACCAACAAACCAAGGCCCTTGGCTATCACCGTAAGTAGAGCTCACCCCAACCCATCGCTTGAAAGATGGAGAGGGGCGCCTGGCTGGCTCAGTCCGTTAAGCATAAAGCATTTGTCTGACTCTTGGTTTTGGCTCAGGTCATGATCTCATGGTCCATGACATCAAGCCCTGCACTGGGCTCTGTGCTGACAGCACGGAGCCTGCTTGGGATTCTTTCTCTCCCCCTCTCTCTCTCAAAATAAAAAAATAAACTTTAAAAAAAAAGAGAAAGAAAGAAAAATGGAGAATATGGGGCCTAGGCAGGGTAAGTGAGGTGCTGAAGCCCTGTAAGAGCAGGCATGTGATTGGAATGTAGATCTCACTGCCTCCCAGAGAAGACGAAATAAAGAACCACAGATGTAAGAAACAAGACACTGTCTACTTTCATGACAAGAAGGGTCATAATAGTTGCAAATATGGAGAGGAGCCTTGCAGGTGAGAGATGTAGGTTAGATGCCCTCTGTGTCCTCAAAGTAAAGGAAAATGGGTTGTTGAAAAAACAGAAGACTGTGGTCAGGCAGGCAGAAATGCCTGCGTGTTAGGGATCCAACTACTTTGCTGAAAAAAGCCATTACTTAATAGTGACCTTTTCCAACTGCAATTCTCTTGAATACTCAGTTATCAGGATTCACAAAGGTTAGCTGCAAGAATCTCTGTGTTAATAAATACCACGTGGAATTTTTTCAAGCTGCAATTCTTTGTTTAAACATCATATTTCTTCCTCATGGAGAGCAGAAATTTATGCTGCTATTTATGTCTAAAATAACATCACTTCTGCTAAATAAACAGATCCTTTAAAAAAATAGAAATCAAGCATTTGAAGGCTCTCAAGGGTTATTCCTGCAGACATCCCCTCCATGCAACCAAAAGGACCCAAGGCTAATAAGATATGCAGTAATTATAACACGTCTGGCCAAGAGACGTCCTTCTGTGTGTAAATATTTTATGGGGCAGCGCCATGCAATGGCACCTATGGAGTAAAGTATTGCCTCAGTGAGCCTCAGGGAATCTTAACCACTTCTCATTAATCAGCCTCTCTTAACTTTCTGTACCTAGAATGCTGTTTCAAGAAACCAAAAGCCACTAAAAAATGAAAACATCCCTGAAAGATGGTATTAACGCTATTTACACTAAGAGGAAGCATTTCTGCGGTTTCAAATGCAGCATGCATGATAATCAAAAACCTTACCTTGATGACCTGTTGGGGCAGAAGCAACAAGTCTAAAGAGAAATCACAAGTAACATCCACTCTACTAAGCTGTTAAAAAGATACTCCATTTTACCTCGTGCTCTGGGGTAGGAGATGGCGTTACAGAACTAAGTGACCCTTTTCTAGAACCATGGAGATCTGCTGGGGTGGAGACAGGGCGCTCCCACTGAGTGGTCCCTGTTGGTATGTGCCAATAATAGGTCCCAGCGACGTCAACGATTCTCTTCCAGCCAGGCGGCAAATCCGGATCGGTCTGAAAGGAGTGATCACTCCATATATCTGCTGGGAAATGGAAAATAAGAGGGTTTTATTAAAAGCGAAACAATTACAGTGTTCCAATTTCATCCCTAAGAGTTTGGAGAATCCCACAGGCAGATGCGTCCACAGCACTAATGAGAACTAAAGACATCCTATGGACACAGAGTATGGTAAAGGGGACGATAATGGAAAGAAACAAGAGAAGAACTGGAAAAGAAGACGGACACTTGAGAATACAGACATTAAGGACCCGTCATCAAGTCATCTTACAGCTTCAAGACTCCTGTGAGCAACTTAAAAGCTCCATTAGCCGAAATCAACGACCCAAGCAAAATTCGCAAGGTTACAGGCAAAATCTACTGACTCCTTTATAAATCAGGAAGATTTACTGGTTGGCATCTTATACCATTTTCAGCAATGGGTGGAACTCTTCTTTTCTTTAATCACTTTCCATAAATGAGTACTGTATTTATAGCTTTGCTTTTACAACTCCTCCCATTTGACTGTCCACATCTACAAAGTAGCAGTGTCTTTTCTAACACTCTACAATTTGAAATTGCACACAGAAGATTCCTAAGGAAGGCAGACTAGAAAATCCCTGGAATTCAAGAAGGGACCAGACCGACTATAAAAACAGGTCATGAAGGAGGGTGAGTGTGAAATAGGACAGAGAATGGTGGGGACTGTGGCGAAATGGAAAGCATGTGCGAAGTCCAAAGGCTTTCAAATTAAAAAAAAAATAATGTGTTATATTATGTATGTGTATAGCAGGGGGAGTATGTGTATAGCAGGGGGAGTAAAATACACATGTTGGGCAATTTCAGCGATCCCTGGCCTGTATCAACATTTTATCAGTTTACTGGGTAATTATTTGCTTTTTAAAAATCTCATTTTGGCCTTCTTTGAGTTGAATATGAAATGAGTGGGCAAGAAAAGAGGAGAGAGAAGGAAGCAGAGTAGGAAATCCATAAAGAAGGAGCCACCGTGGAGAAATCACAGGTAGCTGTATCAACATATGTACATATATAGGTAGTGAAACTTCAGAAACTTGTGCTTTAAATCTGAGGATCGCTTTTTTTCTAAGGATGAGACCTATGGGGCCACTCGTCAGAGGAGAAGCACGTGGGCTTTGCTCTGTGCAAATGCCATTGCATCACGTGGGCAGGCGTCACTGACTGTTACAGCGACAACAAGAAAAAAAGGAACCAAACAAAGAGGTTGATTAAGACTATGGGCACAGATGCGCATTCATGTGGTGGTTTGGCATCCCAGCATTCACTTTTCTCATTTAAATCTGCCAGGGGCAAAACTGCCACTTGTCTCAAATTATGATGGACATTCCCCCTCCCCCTACAGGAAATTAAGCATGATTACATAATTTCAACTTAACTAAAATTTTCAGAAACAACTTGAAACAAACATGTATACACTCCTTTGTCCTGTGTCCTTTTCAGTGGTGCGTAGGGGTTGTTTTTAGCATCTCAAGTGGGACAGGAAAAATAAAATACACAGGTCTCTGGATTAAGTTGGGAGAAAAACCTTGTCCCATTCTAGTGGTTTACAGAACCAAGCTTTGCGGCTTGAAACTCTTGAAAGGGCATAAAGAGGCTGCTAGTTACCATTTCTGTGGTTTTTGAGGTCTGAGGGTCTGAGTTTACACATTTACCTTTGTTGTCTCTACAGTTGGGACATAAGCACATAGGCAGGATACCACCTTCAGAATATGGAATCATGTTGGACCAAGGACAGAAAGCAACATCAGTGGCCTTTGGGTTTGGCTGTCTATCCAGAACCTTGAAGGCAGCAGAAGAGCATAGCGCTCTTCTGTCTGCAAACAGACCTACCTGCCTATATTTGGTTTACATTCTGAGGCTCTGCTGAGATTTTGTTGGAATTAAAACAAAAAGGAGATTTCTTCTGGTGCTAAAAATTGATGATGATATGATTATGATAGAGGAAGTGAGGTTGGCACATTGACAGTATTATTAACAGTTCCAGAAACATGTATAGAATCCCTTCCACATCATCCCACACTGGGTTTTAAGGGACGTAAGCCCTTAAATTAGGGCAAAGAGACATCATATCTGTCTTGTTCATCATCATATTCCCAATACCTAGAATGGCAGGTGTTCAATAACAGTGAGTTGGATGGACAGACGGTGGATGGATGGAAGGAACGAAGGAAGGAAGAATTAAGAAGGAGGGAAAAATAAATGACTGAATGAAGTCTTTGAATGGTGGGAATTGGAACTTAGCAAAAGAAGAATTCTGAAGAAATCAGTTCTGTGCAGTTTCACAAAACAGAGCAATTTCACAACCCCCAAGAATAGCAATGTCTACTTTCCTTGATGGTGTATCTGAATGTTCTTATGGATAAAAGGAAACATAATATGACAAATTGGAAAGAGTCCTGGGCTGGTGGCCAAGAGACTCTAAGTTGAGATTTTGGTTCTTTTTTTTTTTTTATTGATAGGTACCACAGGGAACACTAAGAAATATTCTGAGGCACCTCGGCCTCATTACATTTCCTTTTGTTTAATCTTGTTAGCCCCCAATTTCCTTTGTTTTCCTACGTAAAATTAGGTACACACTTAAATAAGTACTTTGGACCTTATTCAACAGGTCAGTGGTTTTCAACTTTTATCAAAGTGGGAGGAAGACAGTGGTGTAGGCAGATGGAAGCCCAGACCCCTCCAGGCCCTACTGACCACACCAGCACCATTTTTCAGTTTCCACTACTGGTCTTACATGTACGATTTTCCTTGAAAACAGAGATCAGGGTTTTGTTTGTTTGTTTTTGCTTAAAATAAAGTTTGACACCATAGCTAAAGCAAAAGTACAGTGGGGCCAAGACATCTAAACCCCAAGAAGCTGCTTCTGTCAACGATTATTCAAAATATTGCAAAGCAGCTTAAAATAGTTGAGTACCATAGTGCACGTGGCATGAAGGAGGGCACGCAGACTAAATCAATATAGGAAAAATCTATAAACACCAGGTGATTAGAGGAGAGAGTTCCAACCCCTTCTGATTCTCAGAAAATTACTTTGTGTAGCTTTGCTGGAGACAAAGGAGCTGATGCTGCAGAAAGGAAATGGTTGCTGATAGTTTCAATGCCCTTCTGATTCTCAGCAGTTTTCTCACACTGAGTTGTCTGTCATGAGCCCCTTCTTGGCAGATCTGCTTAGAGTTCTGAAGTCTTGGTATTCTTAGTTTTCAGCGGGAACACACTGAAAGACCTCCATACTGGAGAACTCTTTTCTTTTGGGGTGAGTCACTGTGGAACAATAACCTTAGGAAGATCCATTCAGCACTGGCCAGCATAAAGCAAACCACAGGATTCCATCCCAGTTACCCAATGTCAGGATTGGAACTCAGACCAACTGTTGGTAGGGAGTGGGGTGACTTAAGGAAAGATTTATAGGAGAGTTAAAATGGAGAAATCTATAGAAAGCTGGAAGAGTATTTTTTTAATGTTTATGTTTATTTTTGAGAAAGAGAGAGAGAGAGAGAGAAAGAGAGAGAGAGAGAGAATATGAGTGGGGGGGGGGGGGCAGAGAGAGACAGAGACATAGAATCTGAAGCAGGCTCCAAGCTCTGAGCTGTCAGCACACAGCCTGATGCAGGGCTTGAACTCACAAATGGTGAGATCATGACCTGAGCCGAAGTCAGATGCTTAACCGACTGAGTCACCCAGATGCCCAGCCTGAAGAGTGTTTTTAAACATTCCAGTAAAACTAGAAATCAGGGGAGTCAGCAAAGACTCTAAATACGGCACAACGCAGCCTGGCATGCAACCAAGTGTGAACTCTGTACGGGGCCTTTGTATTTTGGCTCAACTGCTCATTATTTGAACGACCTCCACCAAGTTACTCAATCTCTTTGGGCTTCAGATGCTTATCTGTAAAATAGGGATCAAAACAGTGTCTACTCTGCATCACTGGGCATTGTATAAAACACTCAGAATAAAGGTTGGCATAGTACAGGCATATTTACCACATAAATGTTCACTGTTATTGCTATTATTATACATCATAGGTCTCCAAAGCCAACAATATAATAATATACTAAGTTCACCAAATCCACCATAAAAAAAATATTTTCATATGTCCAAAGGAAAATTCCCCCTATAGAATTTATGGGGCTATGTGATCATCATGGTTCAAAGAATAAAGATAAAAGAAGATAATCTTACGGTGACCCTTTCTCTAGAGAGAAGGTCCACCGGACTCCCTTAGCAGGGCTGGACTTTGAGGACCTGGGCAGGTCAGAGGAGACCAGACTCTACCCACCATGCCTTGCTGAGCTTCTGGCCTGGCTGGCCGGGGTTCTCCTTCGGCCATACCTCCTCTTTCTTCAAATGTCTGTCTCTCAATTAATGTGGAAGGAAAAATGTAAATATTTCATAATTTTAAAAACAAAGATTCATGTCCCCTGTGGTCTACTTTAAAGCAGATTTACTAAATTTTTCCTAGGTTTCTCTCAAACACGAACCACCCCCAAATGAATAAAGTTGCCTTGTTTTGCAGGATTCCTGAATTTTTTCTCCCACGGTGGGTCTAGGTCCTTCATTACCAAAAAAAAAAAAAAGTTCTCTACCCATAAAGTAAAGCACATCTTCACATTACCACATTTAATGCTCACATCGATCCCAGCTCGAGGGCAAGGGAGGGACTATTAGCACGCCAGGACAAGAATCCAGGCCTTTCAAGGTTTAAACCCAACTGACATTAGTGCTGCCATGAGGTTCTGAAAGCTAGGAACAATACTGCTGTTAAGAGAACAAGTTACAAGGGGCCCAACACGCATTGAAGGCTGAAGTACCCAGATCCTTTCTTACTTCTTTACTGCAGGAGCTCGTGGAGTCTCCACAGCTCCCCTATGAAGAACACACTATTGTAATCCCCTTTCTAAGGCTCAGGGAGGACAGCTGCTTGGTTTAAAGCCAAGGGGGTAAACTATGTCCCTATGTTTGGATGGAGTTACTTTTTCAGCCACCACCTGAGAGAAACCAGTATGGACAGCTTGGGGGAACGGAGAAGCTGTAAACAGTGGTGAAAACAAACGAAAAGAACGCAATGGCTGCAAGTCTGGTGCTAGGAGACCAGCCAGCTGACCTGACCAAGGTCAAACAGCTAATAAGTTGAGCACAAAGATCTGCCCCAAGGGGCTGGCCCTCAGCCCGCCTGGAGCCACCCTTGTCTGGGTACATCAGCTGGAGGACACTTCCAGTGTAGGCTTTACACAGGATCCTCCTTTTTGTGCCTAATTCTGCTTTCAGTAATCCGGACAACCACTCCAGCTGGCCCCCTCCCCATCAGAAGCCTCAGGATCAAATTCCAACCTCAGGCCCACTGCAGAGACTAAGATTCCACCTATTTTCCCTCTTCCCCTCCGTATAGGATCTTGCGCCTAAGAGGCTTTCAGATCATCGCTGCATCTCGCTGAAGGCACTGTCACAAGCTAACAGGACAGTTCAGCAGTAAGAGCTGAAAGCCACAGGTGTCCTTTCAAAGTGGCTCTGTGGCCCTTCGTTGTTTGTGGTTTTGTTCTGGAAGCAGAGCCTGGAAGTCAGGGTATAAAATGGCAAGGCTGAGAGCCCCCAGAAAGTCCCTCTTTGTGCCGAGAGCCTCCTGGGGCCAAGAGCAATACTTGGCGTGGGAACAAGGAGCCCATCTGTGAGCAGCAAAGACCGGCGGCCCCTTCCAGCCACCTCAGGCGCCAGTGCCTGTGCTGTGGGCCTGGCTCCACTTTGGCTTCTTCTTCGCAGGGACCCGCTCCCCACACCCTTTCCCCGTGGAGATGTAGGTGAGGTAAGCCCAACTCTAATCATCCTCTCCCCGGGGCTCACTTGCAGGAGCCCAAGGGTCAAATGAAAACAAATTCGCATCCAGCAGCAGCTGGAAATTTCCTCTGCTGCTCCAGAGGCCACAGGAAGGAGGAATGGATGAGCTGAGATTCTAAATTTGGCAAGGTCTGCGGTGCAGAGCACAAAAGCTTCCCTCAGTTCCTCAGAATGGCACTCACTCCCTTCCTCCACCTTTGTGTACCCAGTGCCTTTGATGTGCAAGGCATGGGGTGAGGGGGGCAGCAGGAAAGAGTAGAAGGAGTAATTCATTCAACAAATATTTCCGGTCTACTCTGTGCCAGGCATTGTTTTAGGGCTGGGGATGCATGGGGTCACCAGTTAGATCTGGTCCTGCACTGGTGACGTGGGGCAGTGGTTCTCAAGCATAAGAGTCACCTGGAGAACCTGCTAGAAGCAACAACTGGGTATCACCCCAGAGTTTCTGGCTCAGCAGGTCTGGGGTAGGGTCTAAGAATCTGCATTTCCAGCAATTCCCAGGTGATGCTGACTCCACGGTGCTGGTTTGGGACCATGCTTTTAAGAACCATTGGCCTAAGAAAACAGAAAAGGTAGTAATTCTTCCCCATCCAACTCCACCTGGCACCTGGTTCCACAAAATAAGAAATGTGAATGGATGTTCATCCATCCATCCATCCATCCATCCATCCATCCACCCACTTATTCACTCACTCTTTCGTGTTGAGGGGTTCCAATAAACGTCAAGTACTATTTTTCTAGAAGCTGGGAATATGGTAATGAATAAAAGAAGCAAATTGGGTCATGTGATCAACCGTGTCTGGGAACGGGGTGGGCTATTTGGACAGGACAGTCTGGGAAGGTCTCGGAGGAGCAATATATCCCTAAACCAGAAAGGGCCAGACTTGTGAAGAGACAAGAGAACAGCATTCCCAGCAAAGGGAATGTAACTTGTCATTGTAACAGAAAAATCGCTCCAGGCAGGGCTAAGTGGTCTAGGATAAGATCAAGGCCACCAGGACTAGGCTTTCTCCCTCTATGCAAAGGAACTCTTGAAGGTCTTTTGCGACCTGTTTTTAAAATCAAGAGTATTCCACACAATGCTTCCATTCTTCGACAAGGAAAAACTCTTTCTTCCAAAGTCTTAGCTGCAGCTGCTAACTTATTTCTTGAACAATATTATTCCTGAAGGAGCAGATGCTTTAATACGAACTACACGTTTCCCTCGCTATCCAGAAGTAGATGAAACCTTTCAAAGGCCAAAATGGCAATAAAGCTAAAAAAGAAGCAAATACCATTAATTTACATGGAAAAAATTTTGAGGGGTCCCAGACCCAAAAAATAACCTCTCTTAGGTTTTTCTGATCCCCCAGGACACATCTTGCTAACAAATGCACAAAATAAATCAAGATAAAGCACAGATGCTCACAGACACAGCTCAATGCTGTGGCGAATGGGTGCTGAGTTGCTAAGCATAGTCCCTGGGAGGGAGCTTAGTGGGGCCGCCCTCACTGCTGGGGGTGCACGCCACACCTGTAACATCTCACTGCAAAACAAACGCTGAATACGGTTTTTACCCTTTTAAGTAAAAGCAAAAGTCCTCTTGGATTTCTTTTGGCTCGTGCAAACAGGTACTAATGCAGGTGTTTTGAAAAAGCAAAGTGGCATAACAAATTTTGAGAAGATTTGAATTGAACTGTATCTGAATTTAACTCTGAAATTCTTTTTGATCACCTGGTGGTCTGCTTCCTTTGCCTTTCTTCTTGTCTCTCTCTCTCTCTCCCCTTACTTAGTCCCTTTATTTTCTTCTGGACCCAGAACTTCCTTGTCAGAATAGAGCAAGCAAGACTCTCGATCCCCTCCAGCTTCATCACCAACTTCTGGAGACAACAGCAAGGAACCAGGGCTCTGGGACTACATCACTTATTATAGATTTGCTGGGAGTCCAAGCAGTATACGGAGGCTGCTTAGAATCTGGCGTCAAACTGTCCTCAGCTGAAGGAACTGGCAAAAACAATGACCATGGATACCAGGGAATAAGCCCCAAAATGTCCCAAATCTGTGAGCTTTCAGAATTCTGACCCACCAGCCTGCCAGACAGTGAGGAGGAAAAAGTTTTAGGGCCTCTTCTATTTCTTGATACTTATTTGCAAAGGCATGAAGGGGACCCTGAAATGTCTATCCCAGACTTAGGAAAATTACACGTTGTACTCAACTGCACTTTCCTGCAGTGCCTTTCTTTTAAGAGTTGCAATAACATTCTTAACAGTTTTGGGAGCACTAGTTTCCTAATACTTTCTCTCATGTGTTTCTTCTAAAATCATAATATTAAAATTTTGGAGTGTCCTTGAAATAGGAAGCTATTTGTAGCTGAGGATTTTTCTGTTAAAGATTCTTGAGTAAATATTCCAAGAACTCACTATTTAAACAGTCCTTAAATTGGGGCATTATAACATTACATACTTTGTATATTTTTATCAAGTATTTTGGCATAAGATTAACACAAAATTTCTTAATTTAAACTCACTGGAGACATAGTCTTTGCTGGGCTTAGTCTACTAGAATTGTTTCGGGGCCAGGTTACTATCACAGACAGGAGAACTGGAGTTAGCTGGCAGTTTTGAATCTCTGCTCCAGTGCTGGCCGTGTCACCTGTGACAAATGGCTTAACTTACTTTCTTTCTTTCTTTCTTTCCTTTCTTTCCTTTCTTTCTCTCTCTCTCACCCTCCCTTCCTTCCTTCCTTCCTTCCTTCCTTCCTTCCTTCCTTCCTTCCTTCCAAATGGTACAACTACTTTAAATTTAGTTGTTTGGGGTTTTTTTTGTTTTTGTTTTTTTTAATTTATTTTGAGAGAGAAAGAGCATAAGCAGGGTAGGGGCAGAGACAGAGAGAGGAGAGAGAGAATCCCAAGCAGGCTCTCCGAGCTGTTAGCACAGAGCCCGGCATGGGGCTCGAACCCACGAACCGTGAGATCACGACCTGAGCTGAAGGCAGACGCTTAACCGACTGAGCAACACAAGCAACCCCAACTGGCTTAATTTCTAATGGCCTGTCCGCTCACTGTACAAAAGAGCCGGTCCCACCCCATGGTACAAAGCACCTGGCACAAAGTTGGGCACGTAGTAATCACTCAGTAAATGTTTGTAACTAGCTATGAATCGCTTCACTCAAATGTGGCTTTGGGGGGAAATATCCTGTAATACATAACATTTTTTGAAATGGCATCAGCCACAGCTCATTTCATTTAAAAAGATTTCGGAGAGTTTGCAGCCACCAAACGGGTTTTTACTAAAAAGACAGTTTTTTATTTAGATCAAGAAAACGGGATAATATTGGCCACCCACGTATCAACTCAGAAACATGAAAACACACTGGTTTGAGTAAGTGGCACCTCTTTAATTAGCATGTGGCTCTTTTATGTCATGAAGCTTAGCCATTAAAGAAGCAGAAATGAAGTCAGAATAGTCTTGTTAAGTGTGCTTTATGAAGACATCCTTCTTTTGAGTCTGTTTCTATTCTCCCTCATGTCCCCATGAAAGTATGTGTATAGGAACTGTTGGCAGAAGGTAAAAGGACACTATGCTTCTCTGTTCACAGACTGTTACCCAAAATCAAAACATAATACCCGAACCAGGGACCCTGCAAAGGCAAACTTAAAAACTAAAAGGCAGAAGATGTAAGTAGCTACAAATTTTCTGGAGGAAAAATTGGTATTTGTAAATATCCACCCATCTGTACAAACCTACATATACATATAGGTGAGGTTAATCATATGACTGGTTAAAGACTATTTTAAATACCATCAGAAGGTCTCATTCTAAACACCCAAACATACAATAAAACATGTACTTTCTTTTAAGTTATGAAACGAGATGTTAAAATCTTAGGATGATATGAAATATAACCTAAGAACACTATTTCCTTTTAAAGTGTGCACTAAGTACGAAGTAGCACAATTTACACACACTTCTGAGAAACCATAGGCTCAGTAGCTACCCCCTCCAAAAAAAAGCCCTTATACATAAACTACTAGGTATTTACCCACAGGGTACAAAAACACAGATTTTAAGGGATACATGCACCCCGATGCGTATAGCAGCATTATCAACAACAGCCAAACTATATGGAGAGAGCCCAAGTGTCCATCAACTGATGAATGGACAAAGAAAAGGTGGTATATATACACAATGGAGTATTGCTCAGCCATCAAAAAAAAAAAAAAAAAATGAAATCTTGCCATTTGCAATGACATGGATGGAGCTAGAGGGTACTATGCAAGGCAAAATAAGTCAGAGAAAGACAAATACCCATATGATCATTCATGTGTAATTTAGGAAACAAAACAGAAGACCATATGGGAAGGCGGGGGGCGGGGGGAGAGGAAAGCAAACCAGAAGAGACTCTTTACTATGGAGAACAAAATGAGGGTTGATGGAGGGGTAGTGGGTGGGGAGATGGGCCAGATGGGTGATGGGCATTAAGGAGGGCACTTGTTACGATGAGCACTGGGTGTTGTATGTATATGATGAATCACTATATTCTAAAACAATATTACACTATATGTTAACTAGAATTTAAATGAAAATTGAGAAGAAAACAAAAACTTAAAACTTGAGTGGAGACTCGTATTTTACTTTGAAAAAGTTATAGGCCATTTCGGTAACCTCAATTTTATTTTTCTAAGAATAGCTAGGAAAAACCTGTATTGCACTGAAACAACAAATCTCCAAAATTCAAAAGTCTAATCACAATAATGAATGGAGAATGACTGCAGGTGGGCGTGCTCTTGAAATCAACAATATTTTGGACAATCTTTTTAATTTTTAAAGTTCATTTTTTTATTTAGTCATCTCTATACCCAACATGGGGCTTGAACCCACGACCCTGAGAGCAAGAGTCAAATACTCTTCCAGCTGAGTCTGCCAGGTGCCCCAATTTTTTGATAATTTTAAAAAGTAAAGATCGTATTTATATCAAATTGCTAGGCAGGTTTATTACTTTTTTCTCCAGTTGTCTGAGTAAACCACTCACCTGCTCAACGACAGCAGTACGTCTTATTCCATACCAGATGGGATTATTACGTTTGGCAAGAAGATTAACAAATCAGACCTAATACCCTTTGCTTTGTCTACTCCTAAACACAGTGTTCTAGAAAGATCTATGATTATATGGAAATTAAGCAAAGGGTAACTGCACAACATTATTCAGAGAATATGTCCAACTGCCATAGCCTCAGTCAACCTAAGCACACAACTTTCTTATTTATTATTTCACAGTGAGCAGTGGGGAAGAGAAGACAAAATACCACCGCAGGCATGAATCTTTCTTTGGCTTCCAAACAATGAGACAAGATAGAATTACTTCTGGCACCACACTCTTTCAGGGTAGACGGGTTTGAAAGTATATTAAATAGAGCCAATATTTTCCCCTTTATTTTGGCAGGGTCTTCAATGTACTTTCTCTTTGAGCTGTGGTCCTCCTCAGGCTGATACACAGTAGCAATGAGGACAAGGTAGAAGCTATTCCAGAGGTTGCCTTGACTAACTTCAAGGTCATTATTATTCTAAATGATGGCATACCAGGACTTGACTTCTCAGCGGTGTTAAATATTATAACAAAAGATGGTATCGAGAATCTAGGAAATAGGCACAGTATTCTACAACAAATTACAATTTGGTCTTTTATCAGTGTATTAAAAGAGTAAGGTGAATGGATGCCATCTTTTCCAAAATACTATGTGTCGGAGCACACAGCACTATATTCCCATAGATTAAAATGTATATATTGTGTTTCTGATACACGAACTAGAACATGTATTTCTATAGCACTACAGGACTTTCAAAGTGCTGTAACTAATCCAATCTCATCTGATACCACAAAATCTTGCGACGCAGGTAAAAGAGATCTTACTCCCATTTCATAGGTGAAGAAAAAGATTTCAACCAGGTGAACTAACTTGATGAGGCTGGGGAACTGCTTATCATTGATTATGGAGAAATCTTTGTGTATTTTTGTCTGGAAACCATTCTATTTGTTAAGTGCATTTTTAAAGTTTTAAGTGCCCTTAAAAATATCAGCATAACTCAACTAATCTGTCCATCTGCCAAGGTGGTTAGTGGACAAACTTTAGTATTTGATGTAAAATAGGATTTCTAGACTATGGATGGGGGAAGGAGTTCAGAGAAAAATATTTTCCTGAGATTACCTTTTAAAAACACAATTAAAAAGATCAAGGTAAAAGCTATTTTTTATTACTTCTCTGAGATATTTAGTCTCCATCCAAATCAAAAGAGAATTTAAAGCAGCTTATGTAAAAGATATAAACATATTTCAACATGAGAGGATACAGCCATGGAGTTGAGAAGAAATTTCATTTTTTATTCCAAAAATTTACAAAGTTTTAGTTATCTAATAGAAGTAGTTTATCAAAAAAGAAACTTTTCCTAAGCATCAAATCTTAGCATGCTGGAAACAGCACTAGAGGTAGAAAGGCAGTAAACTGATAATGGAGGTGTTACCTTGCATCTAGGTGGTTTTATTTTGTCAATCTTGTTCTAAATTTTTTTTTTTAACGTTTATTTATCTTTGAGACAGAGAGAGACAGAGCATGAACAGGGGAGGGGCAGAGGGAGAGGGAGACACAGAATCCAAAACAGGCTCCAGGCTCTGAGCTGTCAGCCCAGAGCCCGACACGGGGCTCGAACTCACGGACCGCGAGATCATGACCCGAGCCGAAGTCGGCCGCCCAACTGACCAAGCCACCCAGGCGCCCCTTGTCAATCTTGTTCTAAATTGTAATTGTGTTGCACAATAGGTAATTAAATGTAAACTTTTTTTTTTTTTTAAATAATAAAGTTAACTGGGCAAACCATTCTGTACTATTCCTCTTGTCTATGAGAAGCGTGGCGCTGGGGTCTCATTAGTAAGATACCTGTAGGAGACACTGAAAGTTGTTCATCAATATCCAGTGTCTTCTTCCAAAGCGGTAAATACTTTTTACTGGAAACGTGCCCACCCAGAGCACAGAATACATTTCCCAGCCTTCCCTGCAGCTAGATGGTGAGCAGGCAGATCACATTCTAATCACTGGGACATAAGTACAAGAGCTGTATGCTAGTTTCCAAGAACCGTTCTTATAGAATAGCTGGAAGGCATATGTTTTCTTGCTGTCTGGAAGAGATATGCTGCCTTGGACCACGAGGACGCAGGCTATACTCTAGCGATAGTGAAGAAGTACAGCCAAGGAATTTGGGTTCCTGGGGTCTTTGGGGAACAGAGCCACCATATCAGTGAATTGCTACTTCCAGGCTTCTGTGTGAAAGAGAAATCAATTTCTATTGCAGTAAGCCACTATTATTGTAAAGTTTTGTATTATGAGCATTTGAAATTGATCCTAACTCATTTATCTGATGGCACAAAACAGAATTCCAGATCTAGCACCTAGGAAAAGAAACAGGTTCTAATGGATTGGCTTTGTAATCTCATATTCAAACCTAAACCTATAAGCATCTACACTATGGAGTTAAGGAACCCAGGCTCCTGACTCCCGAACTCTTTCTAAAACAGCACACATTGCTGGGATGTCACTTCATTGGTTACCACCCATTCACTTCCTACCACCCACCAAGCCAAACACCTTAACCTTGTCTCCTACTCCCGTCAAAAATACCGAATGAGGAAACTGTGTTGGGTCTAGTTTTTCACAAACCTCAAGAAGTACCTACCAGGATGCAACCACCCACAAGCAGCATCTTAGTCGCCAGTTGTTTGATTCAAGGTTTTGAATTCTGTGATCTATACTGCGCTCCACTCCCACCCCCTCTGAATCTAGGTCAGGAGAGAAAAGCAAAGATTCTCCAGTGGAAAACAAAATGGCAAAACCAGTCAGCTGCTCCGCACCTGTGCGATAACTTGGGTCTTCTTTTCCAGTAATGAAAGAGTGATGATGTGCAGAGCTCTGAGTTTTTCAAAGATGCTGAGGCTACTGGCAGAAAAGAGGCAGGGGTATTTGTGGATCCCATCTGCCAGGGATGCACGTGGAGAAACTGTCATTTCCTTATGCTTCTCAAAATAGGATCTAGCCGAAGACAATATTAGGTAATTGAGCCAAAATTCCAGGAAAGGACAAGTAAATGGAATAATTATTCTCAAAAACCTCAAACAATAAATGGGCGCTCAAAGTTTTGAAAGACTGCCTTTCTGTAAAGATCAGGATATGGAACTGTTTGGTGCTTAAGCTGTGGGCCCCCAAGCACAACATGTTCAGAAAAAGTGTCACAGAGATGCTATTAATCACAAATTAAACAGATCTAAGTTCCTGAAAGCAAAGGTCAAGCTTGTTTCTCTTTTTATTTGAATCAACCAAGGTACCGCAAATATGTCTCACACATACTAGGTGTGCAGTCTAAGTTTTCTGGAGGTTAGTGAATGCAGTTGGGAGTAGCTCCCTTTTCTCATCTCATTCTCTGAAACTAAGAAGCTACCTAGATAATATCTATATGAATGACAACTACAGAAAAGAGGAGGACAAAGAAGAGGAAGGAGAAGGGAAGGAAGGAGGGAAGGAAGGAGGGAAGGAAGGAAGGAAGGAAGGAAAGAAGGGTGGCAGGGAGGGAGGGAGAAGGGGGTAAGGACAGGTACCACTAAGCATCCTGCCTGCTGAGTGTGAGTTGAGTTCTACTTTGCTATGACATGTAGAATAACTGTTGGCTAGTTTTATTCAGCCTCGAATGCACCAGTTAACCCACTGGGCCTCCAATTCCAGCCAATAGGCTAAAATTATTTTCCCACTAGAAAAAATGCTCTTAAAGCATTATCAGTTCTCATCTGCAGGTTGTCTGGGAAGGATTCCAAATTTATACGCAACAGAAATAGGATTTTTTCTTTTCGTCTCAAATTCTAAGCTCTCACTTGTGAAAACTGATTCATACAAAGTTTTTGTTCTGTGTTAGCTCCATTTCTTTCTTTCTAAATCTGTAAAGGATGGCCTACCTGGTCTTAAATTCTGGTATGTTCTAAGCATCTTGTGCCTCAGTTTCCCCATTACCTTCTCTCTCTGAAAGAAATCACTAGAACCTAAAAGCTGTTGAGAGCACACAAATAATGCTTAGATCTCAGAAGTGGGTTCAGAGGAACATTCTTTGGAAGCAGATGAATCCAACGCGGTGCCACAGTTTTCCTTGTTGCATGCAGAACAGGCAGCGTCCTTGGGGACAAGTATCTGTGTATGTCGAGATCTTCGTCCTAGATAGCTGTTTGTGCTTCCTTCCTTCCTTATAGAGACAAACCGTGTCTGTCTTCCTGTGTTGCAGATGTGCCTGGATGAATGAACTGAGAGCACTGACCCCTCCTTTCAGAAAACATTATGAGTGGGAAGTACCTAACCGTGGAGTCAGGAGTGGAAAAAAGTTGAGTGAAAGAAAATGCTGGGCTTTTTTGTTTTGTTTTTTGAAATTTCTCTTGGAGAAACAAACTATGAATTACTTTTAAAAGCAAGGGCACATTTTCGGTGTGAATTTTTGATGGGGTTTTTCTTTCAGATTAGTAACTTTTTTTCTTCCACTTTCTGCTTCAATAACGAATTCATTTACAATATATCTTATGCTCTGCTGATAGAGCAAGACTTGCAAATAAAGATTACACTTGTACTTGGCCCAGATTTCAACTGGTCACCCTAGGAAAGCTTGACCTTTTTCATATACTGAGTCTGTTTGAGAAACGTATGTATGGGAATTGAATTGGTTAGCAACCCCCAAAAACAATAAGCCGTAACTTGATTCACTTTACTGGTCAAAAGGATCTGATTCAACAAACAACTGCAATCCTGTATTTTTCACTGAACAAAATTATATGAAAGTATCTCCATCAATAAAAATAAGAAAAAAAACACCTTGTTTTTCCAACACAAGTAGATAGCATATACCCTATGAATCAGCAATACTGGATGTATATCCCACATAACCTCTCACGCAGTTCCATCAGAAGAGGTGTGTGTGTGTGGTGGGGGAGGTGGGGGGGTATTCCCTGTGGGATCAGTTGTGGTGCTGGGGGCATGGAGACACTCTAGGAGCCCATCATTCTGTGAGGGGAATGGGAAATGTGTTGGATCCACACCATGAAGCACCATGCAGCAGTTTGAAATTAGGCATTAGCTGCACATACAGTCTTATGGATATATTTTTTAAACACAGCACATGATAAAAATATCCTTTAAATAAAGAACACACACACAGTAACAATAGTCTCCATCACAAGTATACTTTTGAACTGAAAGTTACCCATTAAACACATTAGATGATGGGTGGAGAATGGGAGGGAGGGAGGGGAATGACAAGGAGTAAATAAGGAAGCAGGTAAAACAAGAGAAATATTTTTACGTGTACAAGTGATGAAAATACATGATGAAACAGTGCATATGATTAACTCAACTATCTGCAACTGAGGTTCAAAACAAACTTACTTATTTTACATTTACGTCTTTCCCTAAACAATAAAAGTACTAATGAAAACTCATCACAGATATAGACATTGCTTAGGCGGTCTAAAAGGACTCAGGGCTTTAAAAAGCCCTAAGTTGTGTCCACTATGGAAGGCACTGGCCCCACGGGCACCCGAAACACAGCTGGTCTGAACTGAGATGGGCTGCCAGTGCAAAACACACACTGGGTGTGAACATTTGCATACAACCAGAAGAACAGAACATATTAATAATTTGTATATGGGTTATATGTTAAAATGGGTTACATATATTGGGTTAAATAAAATCCATGACTAAAAGTAATTTCATCTGTTTCTTTTTTTAATGTGGCTATTAGAATATTCAATATCACATATGCGGCTCACATTGTATTTCTAACAGACACACTGGTCTAGAGACTTCCAGTGAGCCAGGGGCTCAAGAGGAATCCCTTCTGTAAAAATTCCTTTGGCACCTCAAACTGGGAGGTCCTGAAATACATAAACGTGGCCTCCTGACTGGGAGGATATAAAAGCAGTTCAGGATTAAATACTAAAATTCTAGATAAGGAATTGCCAACAGTTTGAAACACCTACCACCGTCCATTGCTCTCATCTTAAAACTTTCCTAGGAATAATGCTGCTCTTCAGAAATTCAAGTCTACTCCTTGAAATTTGACTAAAGGAAAAGAAAATTTCTATTATAGCTCATTCTGAAGCTATGACTTACGATATAATTGGAAAAATCTGACCCAGTTTATCAATACAGATACACAGATGTATGATTTAAGCATCCACTACTGGGAGGTTCTTTTAAAGTCAAAATGGCCTTGGCACTAACAATTTAGAGATTGTGTATTCACAGTAATTACTCCTCTCTTGTTTGTTCTCTCTCTGTCACATGTAGACTATTTTTCCTACACTCTTTTGTATGGACCAACTGCACCTATTAAACATCTCTAGGCTCTTTTATGACAAGACCCTTGGATTTTCATTTGTCTGCCCCAGTCCTGAGTAGAATGTTTGGCATTTATGCACGGTCAATGACTATCCATCAAATTAACTGGAAGTGAGTATCTCTAGAGAAGTAGATTGAGATGTCTGGGGAGGACTCAAGTCAGCTAAGTTACTCTTTTGCGATTGCTTAGGAAAATTACTAGAAAGCACCAAATACTCAGCAATGTTTTCACACTTCATCAACGTCAGCATCCACAGTAATGTATTATTGAGGTACTTGTTAACATGTGCTGGACACTGTTGTAAACATTTTATGTGTCAATTCCTTTACTCCTTACAAGAACCCTTTAAGATTGGTCTTATCTTTCTCCCATTTTATGGATGATGCATAGTGAGGAGAAGTAAATGATTCCTGGTCCCAGAACTAGTGACGGTGGAATTGAGATTCGAGGCAGGCAGTTCCACCCCAGAACCCATGCTCCCAAGTACATGTTAGTCAACATACAAAATTACCCATTTCAGGACTGGGTCCAGACCAGTGCAAGGTTCTTATATTCGTGCCCTACTTTTCAACCTCCATATTGCTGCTTCATTTTAAGCTCTCAAGAGCCTCACCTGGATTTGAAAATGGTCCATAATCAGTGACTGTGACTGGACTGCTCCCTCTAATCATACCACAGCTAGTAATTTCCCAGAGAATACCCATTTCAACCACTCCCTCCTCCTCTTCCGGTACAAAATAAGCAGGCTTCATGGCAGTGCATTCAACCCCCTCCTTCAATGGTTTCTGCCCGCTTGCCATCTTACTCCTTTATGCCCCTTCTAAGCCAGGCCAACTGCAGACTTACTGGTCTCCCAACACACCACACATTTCAGCCTCCCTGTGCCTTTGCTTATGCTGTTCCCCTGGACTGGAACCTCCTTCATTACTGCCCTCAAACTAAAACTTCAAAGGTTGCTTCCTCCATGAAATTTTTCCTAATCACCCATTTTAGAAAATTAACCTGTTTCTCCCTGTACTATCTCCTTTTAGATACAAATTATTTAGGGCAATTTTTTCCTTAGTATTATTAGTTTCCAATATGAGGCATCCACCTCCCTCAGCTCCTAAAGATAAGTCAAGGATTGTTGTGTATGTGTTGGGAGCCATAATGGATGCCATTGAGAGACAAAGGTGAATAGGGCCCCCTATACAACCACGTTCATAAGTTCAGAATTTCTTATACGGGCAACAAAATACTATCAAAAGTTTTGAGCAGGGGCTGTATGTGTTTTGAGAATATCATTACTGACAAGACAGAAGACAGATGACACGGAACTGCATTAGTGTAAAAATTATGTATCATAACACATGTTCGAAAATTACAAGTTTGTAACAGAAGTGAAAATATCAAGCCAAAATAACACATAATTACAAATTCTACATCCCTATTTAATTTTGCTATCAATATAAATCAGTAATTAAAAACCCAGTCCCCGGCCATTTAAAAGACTGCTTCCTCCCAGCGTGTAACTGTTGTCATGACAACGTGACTTCAGGCTATATCTCTGTACACAAGCTTCTGTTTAAGGAGAGAGGATGAGGATCAATCAGGTTAAATCAAGAATACACGGACCAGTTCTAGAATGTAAGAAAACACCCTTCCGCCCAAGGTTACCCAATATAATCTCTTTAAATCCCTGTAAGTATTAGAAGCAGGCTGAGCTTTTTTAATCAATAAAATTGTGCTTTAGCATCTATGTTCTGCACATTTAATAACATGTACTGAAGTTCTACACACTAGCCCTGTAATTAGTGAGGGAATTCTTCAAAACATATTCTGCCCTTTCACTTACTGACATCCCAAATCTTCCTAAGTCAGAAACTGCCCATCCTTCTTCTGATCTCATCCCTTCTGCAGGATGTACACTCATTGGGGACTGATTCTCCGCTTCCAAGGAGATGGGAAGGGGGAGTAAGGTGGAGGTTCATTACCTCTTCCACCCTTCCAAATTACATAAATGGTGAACATCTTACATGACTATGCAAACTAATTTAAAAATTCTGTGGGAACATGTAATATTTGTGAATAAGAGCCACAAATGGATGAAAACTTAGCTAAACGTTTATAAATGAAATCATTTTCTTCTTTTTTTCCGTGCCTCGGACTTTCGATTAACACTGCCACCTATCCTCACTCTTTTTTTGTGTCAAAGGCATTTAGACTCACTGCATTTGGGTTTATGTTTATGTGTTTATTTGGAGACTGAAGACAGAGCATCCTGCAGCCACCCACCTTATTTCAGTACTGGTCAGGTCAGTAGGACCAGCATGCCCCAACACCATGGACTAGAGTGGTTCGCACCAGGGCACTTCCTATGGGGTATTTGGAAATGTATGGGAGTGTTTGGGGTTCTCACAATGGCTAGGGAGCATCACAGGTGGTTAGGAACCAGGGATGTGAAATGTCCTGCAATATGTAAGGCAGTCTAGTGAGAGGAACAAATCATCCTGATTTTCCTGGGACTTTCCTGATTTTAGCACTCCTGGTCCCAGGCAAACTGTCACCTTAAGTCCAGCACGAATGAAGAACTGTCCCTGCCAACGCTGAAGAGTTTCTTCCTCTCATGGACAGGAAAAATACATTTGCCCCTCTGTCTTCTAAAAATTCTCTATGGTTCCATAACTCTTCACTCTCTTCTGACTATGCCATTTATTTACAGTTATTATCTCAGAAGGGAGAGCAATTTTCTTCATACATACTTTTAACTTAGATGTTCCCAGACACGGGTGAACGCTCAAGCCAGCTTTTGTGAAAATAATTCCTACAAGGCTATGAAATGTCTTCTTATTGCTCAACATGTATGTACTGACTGAGAAACTCCAGCAAAATCTAACAATGAGGAGCTGTTAACAGAATTCTTCCTTGAGAGACTCAAACTCTAGGAAGAAGGAAACATTTTAAATCTAAAATTCAAACTGCATTTTGAGAAACAGACCAGTGGCTTTTTGAACCTGCTTTCTTTTTCTTTGGTTTCCTACATGAATTTTTTTTTTACAAGTAATTTACTCAATTACTCTCAAGCTAAGAAGACATTTTATATGACTGACAAGAATAAAAACTAGATTCTCTACTTACTCATTCAAACAGAGGACACAATAATTAGGGTGAAACTCTCTAAGGATCACATCATACATCTTTATGCAGAAATAGCAGAAACTTTCTCTGGGAAAATGGTTAAGTCAGCTGCTTTTCATTCTCTTTAAGTCTCCCCATCCTGAGGCTATTAGACAACAGAGTTGCTCAAGGATTCTGCGACATTTTTCCTAGAAATACTTTCCCAATATAGTCATCAAGGAGCCCTGGTTTCTGTTTAGTAATAGTACTTTGGAGGCCCAAAGGAGTTAATACCCCTAACTGAATACGGAAAATGTTTTAAGAGCAAGGAAAGAAAGTCTATCATGTAACTGCTCCTTTTGACATCTTTTGGTTCTTAACCTGACAGCAGGTGGCATATGTTTTACTTTATAAATTAGGTAAAGCATTCTCCCAAATTCTTGGTCTTGGTTTAAAGACCAAGATTCTTGATTCTTGATTTAAATCATTGATGTAGATGTGAAAAGGCTAGAGCGCATAATAAATCCAGTCGTATTCCCATTGAGGCTCTCATTGAACTTCAGGGCATATTCTTATGGACCAATCGGTTTAGAATAACAACGACTCGAGAAAACAAAAAGACAATATTTGGTTTCAATGAACAAAAGTACTCTCAACATAAAACTCCCCAAAATTAAAGCTAGAGTTATAAACTAGATAAATTGTAGACTACTTGGTTCTAACATGCTTGTTTTATGAAGAATTCACTCAAATACTTCTTTCAAATATTTCTTTATAGAGACTTTGTCCAATTTCAAATATTTTTAAGCCACTCACTAATTTTCAGAAACTCCTAAATAGTAAAATGAAAGATTCTAGAATAAGCCACTGTGGCACTTAAATTATTTTCAGCTGAAGGTATTTGAGTTCCTGAAATCCCTCACCTGCCTAAAAGCAGAACTTCCCAAAAGAACTCCGTTGTCCATTAACAGATGAATGGATAAAGAAGATGTGGTATGTATATATATACAACGGAGTACTACTCAGCAATCAAAAAGAGTGAAATCTTGCCATTTGCAACAATGTAGATGGAACTAGACTGTATTATGCTAAGTGAAATAAGTCAGTGAGAGAAAGACAAATATCATATGATTTCACTCATGTGGAATTTAAGAAACACAACAGATGAACATAAAGGAAGGGAAGGAAAAATAAGATAAAAATAGGGAGACAAATCATATAGACTCTTAAATAGAGAGAACAAACTGAGGCTTGCTGGAGGGGAGGTAGGTGGGGGGATGGGCTGAAGGGGTGAGGGGCATTAAGAAGGGCACATTTCGGGATGAGCACTGGGTGTCATACGTAAGTCATGAACCACTGGGTTCTACTCCTGAAACCAGTGGTACACTGTATGCTAATTAACTTGAATTTAAATAAATTAAAAATAAATAAATAAATAAATAAATAAGAACTTCATTGTCATAAATTTCCTCTCCCTAGGAACAACTCTAATCTCTTCTGGGAGATGAGAAGTTAGTATCGAAACAGAATCAAACTATCATATCTCCTCCCTATTCTCCTAAGAGACCACTTCGCCTTCCAAAGCAATTATTTGCTTTTTCATAGTGACCTTCCCCCCACGACCTTCCAAAAAGTCATGTGTTCTTCCAGAAGTACCCTCTGCCCCTCCCATCTCTTATTAAGAGTGTATATAAACCTCAAATTCTAACAGCCTCCTTGAGTCACATTTCTTTGTGAACTCTCATGCATAAGTATGTAATTAAATCTGGGGTTTTTTTTTTTTCCCTCTTGCTAATCTGTCTTAGGTCAGTTTAATTTGCAGGCCCCAATTACTGAACCTTAAAGAATAGAAGAAAAGGTTTTCCTCTCTGGCAAATCAACACACTCTGGCATTCATTCATTCCTTTATCAATTCATTCAGTGAACATCTGCCAGGAGCCAGGCCTTGGGCTAGGTGTTGGGACCTGGCAATAAACTGAGACCCCCTCACCGACCCCCTCATGAAGTCTGCAGTCCACACGGAAGGAGTGGAATCTTGTTAGTAATGGACAATTACAGTGAGCAGTCTGCGGAAGTAGAGTCCTGTGGGAGTTTTAACCCCTGTTCACATAGTTGGTGTCTACTAGACTAAGTTCTAAGACAGAACTCTGAGTTCTAGCAGTTAAGTTCTGTCAGAGGAAGGACAGTCTGTTTTACTTGATGCTTATCCCTAGGGCTGTCTGGTATCTGGCACTATAGTGTTTAAGAAGAAACTGTTTAATGAATTCCACTGTCCTAAATCTGGGACTCCAGCATAAACCATTCTGGGTAGCCTATGTTGGCAATCATGGTATTTGTTGAGAACCAGTGGTAATGAACAAAACTATCTTAGACATTAGATTCTTTCCTTCTGATTGAGAACAGACACCTTTGAATGACATATACTCCTTATTCCAAATGTGTGGGATATTCTCCAGTTTCCCTTCTCAATCTACTCTCCATCTTTTCCACCCTGCCCTAGACACCGAGAGAGGCTAAATAAACCCTTGGCAGGTTTGGCCAATGAGAGGCTCAGCAAGTGATAGTAGCATGGGAGAAGAAAGAGGTTGAGTACAAATTCCCCAGCCCCCTCTCTGCAAGAGCAGAGGCGCTGTAGCTGGGCCTACAGCCAGGCTACTTCTTTCCTATCCTCTCAGTTGCAAATATAGCTCTGCCTGGGTCCCAGGAACCTTCCCTCTTCTTGGCCTTTTTGGCCTGGATATGCCAATGGGAACCTGCTCGTGTCAACCCCAGAAGGCTTCCCCATCCCCTGGAAGGTTCTTAATCTTGCCCAAGCCTCTGTAAACAGTGCCTTCTTTAAACTCTCTTCAGTTACCCCACTGGACTGGAATAATCAACTACTTTCCCCTAGAACCCTGATTCATACAGAAATGTACTACAGTTGTACTTCTTTCTTTGGGCTACCATAAGAAAGTACCACAAACCGGATGGTTTGTAACAACCAAATTCAAGATGTTGGCAGGCCCAACCTCTCTCCAGAGCTGCTAGGAGAGGGTCCTCTGCCTCTTCCAGCTGCTGGAGGCCCCGGGGAATTCCTTGGTTTGTAGCGATGTAATTGCCCCCACCTTCACGTGACATTCTTGCTTTGGTCTGTGTCCACCTTTCCCTCTTCTTCTAATGTCACCAGTCATAATGAATTAAGGGCCCACCCTACTCCAGTATGACCTCATCTTAACTTGACCACATCTGCAGTGACCCTATTCCCAAATAAGATCACGTGCATAGGTACCAGGGGTTAGGACCTCAACATATCTTTCTGGGGGACACAATTCAATCCATAACAATAATTAATATATTTAGAGATACCATCTATCTGCAGAATTATTTGAGGGCAGGGAGAAATCTTCACCAATGTGCACCCATAGGAGCGAGTCTAAGGCCAAGCACACTGAAGGCGCTCAGACACACCCAGTAAGTCAGTAAATCACTAAATGAATGTTATATACAGTTATTAAAAAAAGATTTGGGGTTTTATCATAGTTAAAAATATATTAATAAAGACTAAAAGAAGAGAAGCTATCTACATCACTTCTCTGTTGCGGAATTGTAAGCAGGGATGTTGAACTTATAGTTTGCCTATACGTCTAGTTTTGGGCATATCTAATTCTAACATCTCCATGAAGATTTGTCTAGAGAAGTAATCCTCTTTAATCTAACACAATCAGAGAACATCTACTGAACAGCACACTGCTTTAGATTGAACTCTGAGATAAATTCTGAGGATACAGATATGAATGAGATACGGTCACTGCCTTTAAAGAACTCACGTTCCAGGGGAGCCAAAACCTTATATACAAATGCTGAGCTCCTGTGTCCCTTGCTCCCTTCTGTTTTATCAAAGCTCCCAAAGCATAATGTTACTTCTTTTTGGTGACCCAAGGCCATTACTCCAAATATCAACCACCACAGTGAGAGACACTTAAACTCCTTACACCCACCACTGCTAACTGGCAGTTAGCCAGTCCTTTGGGCACTTGCATAAGGTCTGGGTCTGCTGCCCCCCTAACTCTTCCCAATGCTAAGCTGTCCCCTTGCTACTACTGGAAGGCTTGGCTCTATCAACTTCTTTTTTCTCCTGATCCAGATTCTCCTTCCACCTAGCCCCCTTCTAACCCTTATCTGCTAAACGTCAACCCTTATCTGCTACGCAGCTATGTTAGCAACACGTCTGAAGTGGAGTAAACCGGCTTTGAGCAAGAGCCTGGAGGCCCTTCAATAACCAAAGTGAAAGTGGGCTGTACAGGGACGATGAGGCATCTATCTGGGGCTCCTCAAAAGGCTTTTGCCCTTTGTTTCAACTTCTCATCACTGATCTACTTCTGCCTTGCACCAGGGTAGTTTTCTACGTTGACAAGTAATCACATCTAATGTCTAACTGTATGTTTAAACCCTTAACTGACTCCTGCAGAAGTTCAGCTCCTTGAGGCTGTAAATGGAATGGATGTGTATCACAGCGGATCTTCAGCATCTTGTACAACTGATGTCTTGTACCAAATCTTGTACACACTGTTAATAAACATATTCATCTTCTAACATTTAAGGCTCCTTACTACTTCTGGAACTGTACACTTTATCTCATATAATCTTACTGTTGGCCTAGAAGGCAGGACGTTATGCCATAAGGTCTTCTGCATGCTGCAAACAAGCAGCTTTCAGGTAGGGGCGCCTGGGCAGCTCAGTTGGTTAAGCATCTGACTCTTGATCTTGGCTCAAGCCATCATCTCACAGTTCATGATATTAAGCCCAGCATCGGGCTCTTCACTGAGAGCGCAGAGCCTGCTTAGGATTCTCTCTCTCCCTCCTTCTCTCTCTGCCCCTCCCCAGCTTGCAGTCTCTTTCTCTTTCTCCCTCTCTCTCTCTCTCAAAATAAATAAACTTTACTAGAAAAAAAAAAAAAACAGCTTTCAGGGGATGTGAATGCAGTAAATAAGAAAAGAACTTTCTCCTACATAAACCTCATTCTTTACAAAACTGAGAGACACATTCTTTACTTATCTCTGATCTCTCAACCCTGAACCTGGATTGGCTCTAATTCTAGGGAACCTCATGAATACTCGCATTCTCGCTTAATCCAAACCAGTCCATTTACACTCAAAGGTGTGTTAAAAATGGGACTTTTCTCCTTCCTTCTGACCAAAATTATTAGAAAAACTATCAGCAGTAATAAGGTTTACACAAACTCGAAAAATATTGATGATGTTTAAGGCTATTTTTGTTTCACAAAAGTTATTACCTCTCTCTATAAAATTCAATGCCACAGAGTCAACAGTTTTATAGAAAATTTTACTAAAATTAGACTTTAATTCCAAGTTAGTTTTTAGACTCAGGAAAACCCAACAATGTTAAATATAAATCCATAGGTAGCAAGTCAGGAGTAATCTCAGAATGGTGCTTGTTATAATTTTATGTGAAATGTAGAACTTAACAACTAAATAGTAACATTAATGGCACCCACTCAGTGTGAGAATTAGCAGAGATGCTAACTCTTGATCTGACACCAGGTGGCAGACATTTTGCTTTCACATTAAAATTAGCTAAAGTATTCCTCTAAATCCTGTGATTTGGATTCTAGACACATCTGGGGATCTTATTATTTACCATAGGAATTCCCAACTACTAAAAAACAGGAAAGTGTCTACGTATGATGGAGTAGCTACACTACTCACTCCCCAGTTGTGACCACAGATCCTGTGCCCACTAACTCAGCTATTGAACCTACTACGTGAGGTCATCCTGTTACACAGTCGGTCACAGACAGACACAATCCTGAGGGTCAGGAGCTTCCACTCTAGGGGTGGAGGGGAGTATTCATCAAATACTCATTCAAAGAATGAAAGAACCGAAGTGGTTATTTGTGCTACAAAGGAGGACTGTCAGCTTCCTCTGCATGCCTCACAGAGGGAACTGGGGGACAGAAGGCTTGAGATAGGAAATACCCCAAATATCTCAAAATGCAAAGCACCTTGGTAAATGCTGAAGGGCATTTCTCAACATGCAAGCACGAGGGCATTTTAGTGTACTCTTATTAAGTACTGACCGAGAAAAAGACCTAACTTCTAACGCAGTAAGTGCGCTTTTAGAGAAACTTGTGTTTTATTCATCTCAAAAGAATCCAAATGTATCTGAGAAAGAGTCACATACATAGGAGCACTGGGCACACATACAGATACACAGCCTCTGAAATACCTCCTTTTTCCCAGAGGTCTGAGGCCCACAGACTAGGGATTTCTACAGTATGTGACAGATATAAAAGAAGACCACCGGGAACACACTGGACATGCTGTCCCTGACCTCAAGGAGCTTATGTTGTCACGGAGATTTAACAAATCTCCAAACAAACGTACAAATGAATTTCATACAGGATAGAGGGTAAAACACAAACCTCATGTTCCAGGCCCAGGGGGGTGTGATAACAGCAATGAGGCAGACAGTAAGAGGCTTCACGGCAGAAGCAGTGGCAGAATGGCTCGGCCATTCTCCTGTGAATGTCAGATGTCCCTGTTTGTGCTCGTAACTAAGCGCTCATATAGAAGATGCAAGCGATGTGACTCAGAGAAAGCCTATGGCTGCGAATGTTTTCTCCATCTTCCACAAACATGCCTTGTCAACTGCCAGTGACTTGTGCCCAGATCCAAGCCTACAAGCTTCACCCCAAATCAGCCAGCACTAAAGCTGGGCTGAGTCACACATTATTCTAGCCATACATGCTAAGGACACTCTGCTCCCGCTTGACACATCCACTGTCTCCACGCTGGGACAGTAACTGGCTTCTTACCTGGTAACAGTCACTCTTCAAGCTAAGGGCGGGTCTATCTACCTGTGACGTCATTTGCTGGTGGGAGGTCTGGGGCAGAAGCTTTAGTACAAACCGCTACAGAAAAACCTTGTCTTGCCAATGGTTAAGATTCCACTCCAAAAGAAATGGAAAAACCATTCAATCACATTTCTACTTAAATAGATATATTAAAATTAAAAAAAAAAAAACCTACCAGTACCACTGAATATAGGGAAAAAAGCACGGAAAATCACTTAATGAATGTCAGTTCAACTGTCAATCACAAAAAGGGGTTCTTTAGTGAAGCAGCCAGGTCGCAAAAACCTTCTCTGGGTCCCCTCCTCACCCTGAGATCTACAATTCCTTGACGGTATGAGTTGTCAGGAAAATTACAAAGATTATACAAATACAAATAAACAGCCAAAAGCTCATTTTATTAAGATTCCATTTCACTTAGTAACTAGTTCACAAACACATTATAAGAAAAATGTTCTAATTCAGGACAAGAATGGAAAACAAAGAAAGCGGCTCATTGAAGTCACTGAGCTCCAGGTTAATAGGGGTACTTGGAGCTTATCTTGGAAGAAAACGGAGAGACACATAGGAAAAGAAGCGATGGAAAGGGCCACTAACTCCCAGCCGGGCCCCAGGACCCTGGGGAAGCCTTTCCCACTGAGACTGTTTTCTCTTCTGCACAAGGAGTAAGGTAACTGGATGGGCTCTGGGGTTTTCTAGCACTCTGTGATTTCAAGTTCTGGAAGGAAAGGCTAGATATTTTATTCTGCTTAACAACACTTCTCAAAAAAAAGTAGCAGGTTAGAATCTATATCATTAGAGGGGTGCCTGGGTGGCTCAGTCGGTTGAGCATCCGACTTTGGCTCAGGTCATGATCTCACGGCTGGTGGGTTCGAGCCCCGCGTCGGGCTCTGTGCTGACAGCTCAAGAGCCTGGAGCCTGCTTCTGCTTCTGTGTCACCTTCTCTCTCTGCTCCTAACCCACTCAAATTCTGTCTCTGTCTCTCTCAAAAATAAATAAACATTAAAAAAAAAATTAAAAAAAAAAAAAGAATCTATATCATTAGAGATCCCTAGATTTAATAGTAATATTTTCATATAGTTTCTAACAAATTAACAGTTAAGATGTGGTGCCCAACAAACAATAAACAATCTTTGGAAAGGTGGTAGGCAGAGTTCTTAGATGGTCCTGGGGTGGCTTAGTCGGTTAAGCATCCTAAGCAGCCTTGATTCCGGCTCAGGTCATGATCTCACTGTTTGTGCGACTGAGCCCCACACTGGGGGCTCTTCTGCCCTGACAGTGCTGAGCCTGCTTGGGATTCTCTCTCTCCCTCTGCCCCTCCTCCGTTCATGCACTCTCTTTCTCTGTTTCTCTCAAAATAAAAACAAATAAACTTAAAAAAAAAAAAAAAAAAAAGAATTCGTAGATGGTCCCAAGATTCCTGCCTCCTGATGTACACACTCCGAACAGTTCCTCCTGGGAGTATAGGCAAGACCGAGGAATAAGATGGGCTATCACTCTGTCACATTGTAAGGTGAAGCGATTTTGTAGATTTCATTAAGGTCCCTAATCAGTTAACTCTGGGTCAACTACAAGGGAGTTTCTCCTGGATGGGCCTAACCTCATCAGGTGAGCCCTTAAAGGATATAAGTAGCAGCAGATGCTGGTCTTGAAGAAGTAAGCTGCCACATGTAAAAGGAGGGGACACAGGGCAAGGGCCCATGGACGGTCTCTAGAGCTGACAATGGTCCGGGCCAAAAGCTAGCAAGAAAATGAGGATGTGGGTCAGACAGTACAAGGAAATAAACTCTGACAATAACCAGTGGGCTTCAGAGAGGACCCTGAGCCCCAGATGGGATCTCAGCCCCAGCTGACACTTTGCCTTCTGCCCCTGAGGCTCTCAGCAGAGGACCAAGCTAACCCGTACCCAGAATCCAGGTCCACAGTAACTATGGATGTTGTTTTCAACCGCTGCACTTGTGGCAATTTGTTACCCAGCGAGAGAAAACTAATATAGGACACCAAGATTTTTTTGGAACAACAGAAGGGGGCTCTTTCCCCTTTCACCACCAGCTAGACCTTTCTCCACCTTCTCTAGTCCACAGTGCCGTGGACATCGCTCTGCCTCCTGGGGACTTTTTTCCTTCTGCATTCGTTGTGGATTCATTTACTCTTCTACAGCCCAGGCCTAAGAGAGCAGCAGCTGTGCCACTGTGGGCCTGAGGTAAATGACAGAATGTCCACATATGATCCATGAAGGGAAACAGCACAGCCAACGAGTAGCCAATAAAAGTATGACCATTGAGCTCAAATACATGTAATACCTCAGAGGGAAAAATCCAAGACAGTATCAAAGACAGTAGAAGTTATAGCCCTTAAGTTAGCTCCCTTGCCCGTTTTGTGTCATCTAGTAGACTGTGTTTATGGTCTTACAGCTTTATAGCTGCATATGGGCACAAAATAAAATTTACATTGTGTAGCTTTGGGGACAAGGACAAAAAAGGCAGTAAGAAGTATCCAAAACTTGCTGTTTCTCAAACTCGGACTTTTTCTCAAGGCTATTTGCTCCCAATCTCTTCTCCTGACTAGGAGAGGTCTCAGATCTGATTCCCCAGGAGGATGAGGGGACTCCCTGAGTCGAATTCACTTAGGGAAGCTTGCTGACAATGGAGATTCCTGGGCTTCAGCTAAGACCCTACCCAACCAGAATCCCTGGGCCTCAGCTATGATCCTACCCAAGCAGAACCTCTATGGGGAGGGGGCAAGGGAATGGGCACTTGTTAACACTAAGTTTGCACAGTAAATTTGCAAACCAAGAACGTAACTTGGCCAACAACATCTTCTTACAGATGAGGAATGTGAGCTCACACAATCTGCTTATAGAGACACAGCTAGCAAGAAGAGAGCTAGAACTGGAATCCAGCATGTGTAACGCACTGACACCGACCAGGAAGCTGGAAATGAATCAGTCTTTGTGTTTTCCACACTAATATTCTCCCCCATTAGTATACATAATTAAGCATTGAAGATAAAATGACTTTGTAGTGACAGAAATATGTAAACACATTAGGGAAAAAAATTCCATTGTACCAAAGTCTGTGATTAGTTAGCATCTTACGGTTAGGGCAAAATTTGATGGTACACTAAGTTATCACTGGGATGGCTTGTGAGGAAGGTCCCTCGTTGATCGTCCTTTCCAACCACCCACCAGCTGCAAATGATGAGTGTCCATCTGGCTGCAGGTGTGGTCCCTGCTCCCTGCAGACAAGGAGGCCACCATGACTGTGCATGGGCCAGCCCCACTCTGCCTTAAAATAAGCCCTCAATTTCACTCAATTTCCAACAAACCCCTATTGTTGTAGGCTAAAGCATGTCCCTTCATATAATGAAACAGTAATCCCCCCCCCAGTTCCTTAGGGAACTGTACTTGGAGACAGGGCCTTTAGAGAGGTGACTAAGGTTACAGGAGGCCTTTGCAGGGAGGTCCTAATCCAACGAGGCTGGAGTCCTGCTGAGGAGGGACACAGGTGTGCCTGCACTGGGGAAACACCATGTGAGGAGGAAACAAGTGGGTGGCTACCTACAAGCCAAGAAGAGAGGCCCTAGAAGAAACCAAGCCTGCTGGCACCTTGATCTTGGACTTCCAGCCTCCAGAACTATGAGAAAATAAATTCCTGCTGTTTCAGCTGCCCAGTCTGAGGTATTTTGTTCTGAAACCCCTAGCAAACTAATACACCTATCTATAGTAGTAATTCTCACAAAATATAAAACCCCTTGTGTGATAGCCAGTTAATATATTACATTAGAAATTTTTTTTTTTAATGTTTGTTCTTGAAAGAGACAGAGACAGAGCACGAGCTGGGGAGGGGCAGAGAGAGAGGGAGACACAGAATCTGAAGCAGGCTCCAGGCTCTGAGCTGTCAGCACGGAGCCCGACACGGGGCTCAAACTCACAGACCGTAAAATTATGACTTGAGCCAAAGTCGCACGTTCAACTGACTGAGCCACCCAGGCACCCCAATAAATTACATTTTTGAGACTGCATTCTAGCCACCCTTCTCTTCAGACAAGGTTGATTGTAAGCAAACCTCCCCTCCTGCTTTTTCAAGATTAGAAAATATTCATTTATTCAATGAATTAAAAACATACTTTCCCTGCAAGTATTCAAATGTGAGTGAATTTCTCTGGTCATGAAGTAACCAAGAATCAACAAAAATAATGCATATAGGTCACTTCTGCTCATCCCTTATAAAATAAATCTTAATTTAATTTAATTTTTTAAGTTTATTTGAGGTGGGGGGGGTTGGCACAAGCAGGGGAAGGGCAAAGAAAGAAAAGAGAATTCCAAGCAGGCTCTGTGCTTGTCAGTGCACAGCCTGACCCGGGGCTTGAACCCATGAACCGTGAGATCATGACCTGAGCAGAAATCAAGAGTCAGACAGTTAACCGACTGGGCCACCTGGGCATCCTAATAAATCTTAATTTTAAACAATTAAACCTAAATATACACAGGAGATCAATTCAACAGAGAAAAAAGTAAAACTACTCTCCCTCTGCCCCAGCACAAACTTCAGGAACCTTTGTGAAACAAACACAAAGACTGGAGCAAAACCATGTGGGCAGGTTTCCTTCCTGCTTGGACCCCACCAGGACACCGACCATCAGGGATGTCCTCCTCCTCCTTCCCAGACATGAAACATCAAAGTTCCCAAAGTCCTTGCACTTATTCAAATGCAGCAAATATAAAAGTGACAAACTGTCCCCCTTTTGGAACCAACAGGTAACAGATCCCTGACATGTACCTGGGCTTTATCCTCTCTAGGGAACTGGAACTGCCCCTTGCCATGCCTTTCTAGAGGGACTCCCCACAAAGGCCAGGGAAGACAGAATCGAAGCAGACAAGGGAGACACATTACCAATATTCGGCGGTGCAAAAATGGTAACAGTGATTGATGCTTACTGAGCACTCACCATGAGCCAGGTGCGGTTCTAAGCACTTTCTGTAAGTTACTCATTTAATTCTCAACCCTCCCCGTTTTCACAGACCAGGAAATGAGGAACAGAGAGGTTAAGTGGCTTGCCTAAGGTCACACAGTTAATAATGGGTGGTGCTGGCATTCAACCCCAGGCAGCCTGTGTTTTGAGGCCTGTGCTTTTAGCCATTACACTATTTGCTCTCTCCTAAGAACTGATATTAAAGCAAAGACGATTTAAAAAGCATTCTTTCTGTAATCTACCCACCATTCCAGGTCTTGGAAAGTACAGTTTCTGGGAAAAAGAATGAAAAACACTATTAATTTAAATGTAAAATACTGGGAACTAGCAAACATTTCACAGTCTCTTTCCTATCATTCTAGGAGGTAGGTAAATATTGCTTCTCTCAGTCATGGACAGGAGATAAAGCTGACTTAGTACAATGTCACAACAAGTCCAAATCCTTAACTCCAGGATCCTGTTTACTCTGATTTTTTGATCCGTGAATCATGAAGCCTCGTGGGAGAAGGAAAAAAAAGAGTATGTTCTTATCTGCAACACTATTGGTGAGTTCACTGGTTAATTAAATGGTCCAAAGAATGCCCTGGATCAGCAACCATCTGGCTAAAATGCTAGAGGTGGACTATTCCACAGGTTCATAAGCTGATCTTGACCCTGGGAGGCAAAAGAAGGCAGCAATGCATAACTACCAGTGCAAGGGGTCGCTGGGTAAGGTTGAAAAATCGATGGCTCGTCAGTCTCTATAAACCTCAGACACAAGCAGCCTTTCTCAGTAGTAGTAGGACAGGAGTCCTGCATGAAGCCCATCGGGGGCCAACCTCATAGGAAGCTGGCCCATCTCAAGATCTTCAGCACCTGTGTTGTCTTATAAAAGTGCGTGTAGGGGCACCCGGGTGGCTCAGTCGGCTGAGCGTCCGACTTTGGCTCAGGTCAGGATCTCACTGTCGGTGAGTTTGAGCCCCGCGTCAGGCTCTGTGCTGACAGCTCAGAGCCTGGAGCCCGTTTCGGATTCTGTGTCTCCCTCTCTCTCTGCCCCTCCCCTGCTCATGCTCTGTCTCTGTCTCAAAAATAAATAAAAAACATTAAAAAAAAATTTTTTTTAAGTGCGTGTAAATGAGCCTAGAACTGGTTATCTCTGAATGACTTCAGACCTGTCTTTCTTCCTTTTTGGATTCACTTCTGAGATAATGGAGGGCAAAAGTTGATTAGGTAAAAGAAGCATGGATTTGGAGATTCTGAAATAAAGTATGTTGTCACTGGCCAAATGAAGTCTTACACCAAGGATGCCAAGGGCTGAGCTGCTGCTTGATGGTGGGAGGCAAGGAGGGAGGGTTTCCTTACACCCCCACTCAAGAGCACCTTCCTCTGTAAAAACAGTCCAGGTCAGAAATGGTCATTTGGTTCATTGTGCAGTAATGTGTTCTAGTGCCATCCAGGCCCCTGGCATCCCAAGAGCTGGGACCACCGCTAACAAGCAGCAAAGAGTCAGAGAAAATCTGCTCCAAGAAATCTGAAATTATTAAAAAAAAAAAAATTTTAAAAAAAATATGGGGCACCTGGGTGGCTCAGTCGGTTAAGCGGCCGACTTCGGCTCAGGTCATGATCTCACAGGTCGTGAGTTCAAGCCCCGCATCAGGCTCTGTGCTGACAGCTCAGAGCCTGGAGCCTGCTTCAGATTCTGTGTCTCCCTCTCTCTCTGCTCCTCCTCTGCTCATGCTCTGTCTCTGAATAATAAATAAACGTTAAAAAAATTAAAAAAAAAAAAAGAAATCTGAAATTCAGTGTGTTGCTTATTTTATTTATTTATTTGTTGGGTAAAGAATAGTTTGCCATAAAGACGTTGACATAATGCAGTATTCATATTATGGGGAGTACATGAAATAATACAATACACCTTACTAGATTTTTTTTATGGTCAGCAATGGACTTTTTAAAAAATGTTTATTTCTTTTTTTTGGGGGGGGGGGGTAGTGGAGGGGCAGAGAGAGAGGGAGACAGAAGATCCAAAGCAGACTCCTCACTATCAGCACAGAACCCGATTCGGGGTTCGAACGCATGAACCATTGAGACCATGACCTGAGCCAAAGTCAGGCACTTAACCAACTGAGCTACCCAGGTGCCCCTACTAGATTTTTTTTTAAGTAGGCTTCATGCCCAGCATGGAGCCCAACACGTGGCTTGAACTCACGACCCAGAGATAAAGACCTGAACTGAGACCAAGAGTCGGATGCTCAACTAACTGAGCCATCCAGAAGTCCCTACTAGATTTTTTTTTTTAACAATACTCTCTTGATGAATATTGTATTTAATATTCTTGCCGGGACCTTTACACAAGGAAACAGACATTCATGAGCCCACTGTTCATCGCGGCTTTGATTATAACGGTACACTCTCTGGGCAGAGGTATCTGTCAACAATTCCTTACCTTGATAACTACTCTAGAAAAATACTTGGACATAGTCATGAGATGTCTATGAATGTTCACAGAAGCTAGTTTGTTATAAGGAAAAGAAGAAACAACCTAAAGGCCCAGCAGCAAGGAACCGTAAAAGAAATACAGTATACCTATGTTCTAGATTATTATGCAGCAGAACCCAGGAGGTTTTGAACTAATCCCAGCTCCACCACACATTTGACAGATGCCCCTTCCGAGGTTTACTGCTACAAACAAGGCTGTTCGAACAGTGGTTCATGGATGGCTGTTTCCCTGCTTAAGGGTCTGGCTCTCTGACCTTAACCGAAACTCTGTAACCTCTCAGGGACTCCACTTCCTGATACTGTAAAATGCAGAGAGTAACAGTAGTCCTTAGAAGAGGCTCATGTGAGGTTTATAAGCAAAGTGCTAACACTGCCTGGCAAGAAGTAAGGGCCATAGAAATGTTAGCGATTAGTAGTATTATCCCCAAAACATGCCTCGTGTGTGTATAGAAAAAACTACACATAGCTTATTCCATTTACCAATGAAACCTTGGATTGTGAGTAACTTGTCCGATGAGTGTTCCACAAGACGAGCAAGCATTTCTGATCAATTTTACCTTGATAAACGGGCGATGTCTTACAATACGAGTAGTACATGATGCCAAAAGCCACATGATCACAACTGAGCCAAAGGTTCTTGAAATTCACTTTGATATATGAGTGCTTTGGATTACAAGCATGTTTCCGGAACACATTATGCTCACAAACCAAGGTGGTACTCGTATGTAAAATAAAACCAACAAACTACAACCACATCCTTCCTCCCTGCCACTCAAGGTTCTTCTCTCTGAGGAAGAGACAAGGTGAAACAGGTAATGGGAATGGGAGGGAATTCTGACTTATAAGCCTATTCCTCAGAACTGTCTGAATCTTTTCAAACCTGAATCATCTACACTGGCTTTCTCCAAGTTCTTCCCTCCTACTCACTCCTACTGCGACATCAAATGGCATTCTACTCACATCACATCTCCATAATTACTCTCTTCTAGTCACTAATAACCTCTTGACGGTAAACTCAAGATACATTTTTCAATTCTCATTTTACTTCACCTCTGAATGTCTTTCAACACCACTGACAACACTCTTCCTCAAATGGCTTCCATGAAACCCCCCTCTCCCGGCTATTCTGTGACCTCTCTCACCAGTCCTCAATGTCCTCGACCATTTCCTGCCCTCACTCTGGGCCTTCTGTGTTGAAGGCTGATTCCTGGGCCCTTTCTCTACCCACCTGATTCAACGTCTAGGCAACCTCAGCAGTGCCCAAGCTCCAGCTACAACCTCTAGGAATGTGCCTCTCACACTTACACCCACTCCAGATCATTCCTCTGAGTCCCCGACAACATCAACTGCCCACCTGGCATCACCACTGGGATACTTTAAACTCACCATGTGAAGGTCTGGCTTCCTGCTCCCATCATTCCCATCTCAACCATCCGGGGATGGACCACATACTTAGGGCTCCTCCTGACAAATCCCTCTTTCTCATACCCCTAAATATAACCCTACAATAGTTACTGTATCTGTCTTGCATCCATCTTCTTCCCTTCCCCCATCTCTACTACTGCCTTCTTCAGGCTAATCCAACCTCTCATCTGCAATTGCCTCCTATCCAGCCTGTGGCTTTTACTCATCTCCCTCTCAGAGCTTCTTAGCCCACGGTCCATGGACTCCCAAAGATTCTTGTGGCTAGAATTCAGACGGCCCATGAACTTGGGGGTGGGGGGATAGGACACCTTTACTTGCATTAATCTCAAGCTGAAATTCAGCATTTCACTCAATCATGAATGTTAGCAACAAACCATACTAGTATTAGGAGAACACTAATACTTCAAATACTACTGCGATGTTGCCACTAAGAGAAATCAGGTGTTTTCACTTCACATGACAGGTGTCAGATATATTGTTCACTGTCATCACTCCTTTGAAATTACAGCAGCTATTAGACTCCCCACTAAATCTTATTGTTTAATGTGCTAAGAAAGAAGAACACATACCACCACATCACATATGTGAGTTTAATATTTTGGCTACTGCATTTCAATATAATTGGTTTCCTTTGTTATCCTATGTGTTTTATTTTACAGATTCAAAAACATTACTCTTAGAAGGTGTCCCCTAGGCTTTATCAGACAGCCAAAGAGGTCAATGGCACATTAAAGGTCAAGAATTTCCACTAGCTAATTTTTCATGCCACAGTCACAGCTATTTTCTCAAAACACAAATCAGATGTCACCCTCACAAGGCTTCTCACTGTCTGGCTATTTAAGACCACAGTACTTAACAATCTGGTCCTTGCCCACCTCTCTAGCTTCACCTGGTACCACACGACCCCTTGTTCTTTTTTTTTTTTTTTTTTTTTTTTTTTTTTTTTTTTTTTTAACGTTTATTTATTTTTGAGACAGAGAGAGACAGAGCATGAACGGGGGAGGGTCAGAGAGAGGGAGACACAGAATCCGAAATAGGCTCCAGGCTCTGAGCTGTCAGCACAGAGCCCAACACGGGGCTCGAACTCACAGACCATGAGATCATGACCTGAGCTGAAGTTGGCCGCTTAACCGACTGAGCCACTCAGGCGTCCCGACCCCTTGTTCTTAAAGTAGTACCTACACTGACCATCTCTCAGCAATCCAAGCTTCCCAACCCTCCACCCCGACCTCAGGACTTTGTTCATGCTCTTCTCTGCCCACTCATCCCTACCTCTACCTGTTGACAGAGCTAACCCTTCTCCAATCTTCACACCTTCTTGTAAACATCATCTCCTCAGGGAGGTCCTCCCAGGACCCCAAGGCCATCCCTTACCTTGGCTTTACACTCAGAACTTCTAGAACTTTCTCCCCATGGCACTTTTCACGACTGATAATCAACTCTCTTCTGTGGATCTATCAGCTCCTTGAGGCAGGAACCATAAGTGCTTTAGATCTATTCTACTGCTGACTCATGCTAGGAAATTGGCACACATTTGTCCAATTAATGAGTTGAAGGAAAAAGAAAATAATCTAAATGTCCGACAATGGAACTAACTAAATAAATTACAGTATTACACACCTAAGTTACTGGACAACCATTGAAAATTGTGTATTAAAAAAAATTTTTTTAAGAAAAAAAGGGGGGGGGATGCCTGGGTGGCTCAGTCAGTTGAGCGTCTGGCTTTGGCTCAGGTCATGGTCTCACGGTTTGTGAGTTCGAGCCCCTCGTCGGGCTCTGTGCTGACAGCTCGGAGCCTGGAGCCTGTTTCAGATTCTGTGTCTCCCTCTGTCTCTGCTCCTCCCCTGCTCGTGCTCTGTCTTCTCTCTCTCTCAAAGACAAATAAACGTTAAAAAAAAATAACAAAATAAAAATATTGTGTAATACAAGTACATTTGCTGACTTGAAAATGTACTAATATATCTCATATTTAATGTAATACTAAGTAAAAAGGGTAAGTTAACCATGTACATGTTCAGCAATTTCCTTTTTAGTAAGAAGAAAAAAATAGATGTATATACATATGAAGGCACAGACTGCCATAGAACAAAGCCTGAAAGGATATTCATAAAATATGTAACAGTTCTTATCTCTGGGCAGCAGCGCAGGAGAAGATTTAGAATTGTCTATTTATGTCTACCTCTGCTGCCCAGCCTTGTCTTCAATGAACATGCCTTGATTTGTGCAGTTAACAAATGAGTAAAATTTTCAAACTATCTGCTTAAGTTAATAATTTTCGAAAAGTAATTGAACAACCCGAGGTAAGCTATGTTTAACTGAGTTAACCCAGGTCTATTCCAGCAGGATTAATCCTAGAAGATAGAGGCTACATGAGAAACTATAGAACCAAGAATACACCTGACAGTGAGCATGACATCACTTGTAAGGTAATGGTGAGGACTGATTTCATTACCTGGTAAAATCCCCTTTAGTTACACTGAACTTCAGGTTCAATGCATTGACTTATCCACAAGCCATAATACAGAAGATAAAAACCATGGCAATTTTAGTCACTATTAAGGGCAGATTTCTTATGAGAGATGCTGAAATTAAAGTAGTATTTTTTCATTCTGTTACAGTTTAACCACATTAAATCTCTAAGTATGAACACAATAAAAAGATAATGCTCCGAAATTAATTAATTTGAGTTAGAGTGAAGCTGGTGGAAAAGATGAACACCAGTAGTTTCTGGCAAGTTGAGCAAAGTAACACTTCTGATAGAAGTCGAACTGTGTGAGCAGAGCACCCCTGGTAACAATTGCAAGTCTTCACATCCCGTTTATACTCCATCAGAGTAAAACGTGACTTTGCCCTGCGCTCAAGCATTTGGCTGGGATGAACTCACTTGCTGAGTCATGATATCTTGAGTATGACGTTTCTACTTGAATGACTTAGTAGGTTGTCCCAGAGAAGAAATTAGTGACACATGAAGGAGAAAAGAGAAGTCTTGTAACGGACTCTAGTTCTCTTTGAAAGCTTTCAAGTTCCACAGATCACAATTTCCAGACTTTACTTGGACCACGGGATAGCCAAGGGACAGCCAAGAACTTGAATTTGAGACGACTCTTTTCGAACTACTAGATCAATTCAAAATTGCTCATTTCTTCCTTTTACGATCCCCCTCCCCCTCCACCTGCCAGCCTAACAAAATAATAAAGTAAAAAATAAACTCCCAAAGAAATCCAGAAGCAAGCTATCACCGACGAAATTAACTGGGGGCAATAAGAGATGACTTATAATCTCTCGCTGTGACAGTGCAGTCTGCTACCAGCTTCTTCTAGGTTCTTGAGCTACATTTCTCAATAGTTTTCTATCCTTCACATGCCTCCAAATCAACTCCCTATTTGAAGCAAGGCAAATGGTTTTGTGTGTAAACAAGAATTTAGTTAATTAGCCTAGGTAGTATCAGACTCTGTGCAGAACGAAACCATCTCTCCCATGCACATCTGCCTAGCCATCACGTTCCTGAGGCTCCACACGAAAACAGCATCGATGCTTCCTTGTCCAGATGAACTGAGAACAAAGCCGCTGGGAAAGATGCATCCACCACCGAAACGCCTCCAGTGTAAAAGATACGGATACAAGAGGCGCCTGGGTGGTAGTCGGTTAAGTCGACTTCGGCTCAGGTCGTGATCTTGCGGTTTGTGAGTTCAAGCCCCGCATCAGGCTCTGTGCTGACGGGCTCGGAGCCTGGAGCCTGCTTCAGATTCTGGGTCTCCCTCTCTCTCTTCCCCTCCCCTGCTCATGCTCGGTGTCTCTCTGTCTCTCAATAATAAATAAAAACATTTTTAAAATTTTTATAAAAATAAATAAATAAAAGATACTGATGCGAGATCTGACTTATTCCAATCAGGAGACAGAGATCGAGACACAGCACCTTTGGGCCTTGAATCTACTGTATTAATCCACCGCCCATGACTGATAGCAACCAACCACCTAAACAGCAAAAACCTCTCACACACATCCCTCTCCTGCCCCGCCCCGCCCCACTCTCTCAAGCACAAAAGAAACCATACAAAAAGATCTTTGCTGTAAGCTATTTAGACATACATGGAGGGGAGAAAAGGGCAAATAATGGAAAATTAAAAGACAAATTTAGGAGACACAAATTCTTCCCCGGGTTCTTAACCTTCAGCACACCACAGGAGCACAGCAGGAATGGTAGAAATTGATTTTGTGAAAGGCTATTAAAGAGAGTGCTGTTCTCATCAGAAAGTCCCTCCCCTTTTTAACCATGATCAATAATTTAAAGCAATGCCAAAAATCACATCGGTCAAAATGACCAAGAAAACTTTTGTGTTTTTTGCACAGGACAGGAGTAAAATTAAGTCCACGTCTGCTAAGACATTATCACTCTTAAGAGATTAGGTAAAAACTAACAGCTTTTCCACAGTCTGCCAGTATACACTTGAGAAGAAAAACTCAATGTTAAACAACATGATACCAAGCGTATGTATCAAAAGAATAATAAGCTTATCCTTTTTATTACTCAGATATTTGTTTGCTGTCAAAGTTCAAAAGATCAATTTAGAACCTGACAGGCATAAAACATACTTCAGAACTTGATGATATAATGGTAAAAAGTTGTTTTCTTCCTCAGCTCAGCAAACTTCCTAATCTAAAGTTACAAAACAATCAGCAGGAAGCTTTGATGGTTTGATTATAAATTATACTGAACCAATTCTCTGCTTTAATGTGCCTTGTTCTCTTTAGGTAATGATTTGTACCCTAAGGGATAAGGTCTATTTAATATTTCATAGGACTTTTTTTTTTTTTTTAGATTTGACATTTCAACCCAATGACTAATTCTTTGAAATGTATTTAAAATTAGATAGTCATCTTTTCTCAAAATGAAGGATTGAACATAGTCTCTGTGTGTATAATTTATAACAAGGGCATGAAAATTCCCATGATGTTTCTGGTTGGTGACCACAAAACAGAAAAAGTTGAAGAATCACCATGTCTGTGATCGCCCTGTTTCTGGAACTCTTTATCAAGAATGATTCTGTGAGCCATCAAACATTTCTCCAAGAACCTAGTGGATTCATCCCAGGCATGTGCTGAATGACCATCTCTCTAGGATGTAACACAAGGGAATTAGAAAGGAATTAGAGTATACAGAATCTAAGATCCCTTCAAATTCCATGGTCCTGTGGTCCTTCCACTGCATTAAAATGAGATTTTACATTCAAACATTAGCATTCGTCAGACAAAATCAATCTTTTCAAACCTGTTTCCAAGTCTGAAAAACGTGAGTAATTACATCCAGGGATATTCTGTGAATTGAATGAGATAATGGATGTGAACAGATTGTTCATATAGTGGGCAAGAAACAAATGGTCATCATGACTAAGTGACGGTGCCCCAAAGGTGACTCAAAGCCAATCGTGACACAAGAATTTCAAAGCCATATTACCCTAGTCACACAATCCCAACACCCGCACAATCAGACTCGCCCCAGGATGTCTTGTTCACATTGCACTTGTGCCGAAAGCCCTTATTTCAAAACACACTATACTCGAATGCACATGATTAAAATTTCATTCTTATCAACAACCACTCTTTTGTTTTAAAATGCCAGGGGCTAGGACATGGTACATATACAAGTAATATTAATGTAACAGACACGAAATACATGAAGGAGTTTTCCTCTGCCGTCCAAAGTCTTTTTCTCGAGTTTCGTTGTTCATGTAGTGAGAAACATGCGGATTCTTCGGTGGAGTAGAGAAAACAGAGAAGGTTGAAAAACGCGGCCTACTTTTCCACCTCATTTATTGACACACAACATTAACAGTCAGGTGATCATTATTACTTGCTCGGACTCTCAAAAGAGGCAGCTATCCCATGATGCCTTGCCTCTTCCTGTACTTTTCAGGGGTCTGAGCAGAAGGAAAGCCAAGTTCAGCTCAGACAGGAGGCTTTCTCCCCTCAACCATTCACTGATGCACAGCAGAATGGACATGAAAAAAATGTTTTCCCGGGGTGGATGCTTCTCTGCAGAAAGGGTTCATTTCCTGGAAGCAAAACCAAAATCTTTGCATCTAGAATCCACGCTTCCAAAGACTATGCCCTTTCTTTCATCGCTTAGCTCTTACATAAACAATGTGCTCGGATGAGCTCAGTGGAAATCAATAAAACACAAGAGTTTTTAATTTCCCTTGAGGAGACTAGAAAGTACATTTTTTTCCAAAGCCATCCTAAATGTGTCAGTTTTTCAAACTAGCTATACATTTACTTGGTTTGTTAATTTGCTTGTTTGCTTCTTTATTGTCTAATTTATGTAATAAACAATTTATAGGGACTTACAGAAGTACAAGCATCACACCAACTGTTATAAAACCTCCTAATGCATTCTGGTCTCTGTTTAACTGAGCTTTAAAGTGAGAACTTTATCTGAAGGGGGCTCCAGGGCTGGTGTCACAGACGCCACATTCACAGATTAAATATCAGCAACTAAACTTTCAAATACAATGGCAACAAAGATAACAATCATTGGGTATTCATGAAGAGCAAATCCTGGCCTCAAAGAGATCTTCAGTGGACTGTTGAAGGGGGAAAGAAAAGAAGAAATGAAAGAACACATACAAAAGGCTAAAACCATGTCATCAAAGAAGAGGTCCAAAAGATGGACCTGACATCCTTATTACTGCTCCGGAAACAGATTCTTTCCCATTATTTTTTCCATTTTCACATACTGGAATTTCATTCACCTTTTCAGGAATTAAGAGAGAGGGAGAGGGAGAGGGAGAGGGGGAGGGGGAGGGGGAGGAGGGGAGGAAGGGGGGGAGGGAGGGAGGGAGGGAGGGAGGGAGGGAAAGAGAGGAGAGGGGAGGGGAGGAAGAAAAAAAGGACATGGACTCTGAAATGAGACAGACCTTGGGTGAATCCTGATCCTTTGGGCTGCTTAGTCATGTAACTTGAGCCATGATCCTTATAGCTCTGAGTCTCAGCAAACTTATCTCTTTAAAAAAAGAAAGAAGGGGCGCCTGGGTGGCTCAGTCGGTTGAGCGTCTGACTGCAGCTCAGGTCATGATCTCGCGGTCCGTGAGTTCGAGCCCCACATCGGGCTCTGGGCTGACAGCTCAGAGCCTGGAGCCTGTTTCAGATTCTGTGTCTCCCTCTCTCTCTGACCCTCCCCCGTTCATACTCTGTCTGTCTCTGTCTCAAAAATAAATAAAAACATTAAAAAAAAAAAAATTAAAAAAAAAAAAGAAAGAAAGAAAGAAAGAAAGAAAGAAAGAAAGAAAGAAAGAAAGAAAATGCAGCATCTACCTTGTAGGACTGTGGTAAAGACTAAATTCCCTCATGCTTATACAGAGTCTAACACACAGCAGACATTCAATAAAGGATGACAATTATCATTCCCACAAAGTAAGTATTGTCAATGATGTTTTGCAAATGAAGAGAGTGAACGGGGGTGGGGGGAGCAGAGAGACAGAGAGAGAGAGAGAGAGAGAGAGAGGGAGAGAGAATCTTAAACAGGCTCCATGTTCAGCATGGAGCCCAACGCAGGGCTCGATCTCATGACTGTGAAATCATGATCTGTGCTGAAATCAAGAGCCAGAGGCTTTACTGGCTGAGCCACCCAGGTGCCCCAAGAGAGTGAATTTCTGAAAGGGTCATCAGTGGTTCTCGATCTTGGCTGCACAAAGGAACGACCTGAAGAGCTTTAAAAAACGATACCAGAGCGATAAATAAGTACTATTCTTACACAGACCAGTCAAATCAGAGTCTATGGTGGGAATACTGCAACGAATATAATTTTTTAAAGCTCTCCAAGAGATTATAACAAACAGCCAGAGAACCACAGCGTTGAATTCTTAGTCAAGGACAATGCTGCTTTTTTTCTTATGACCAATCATATACTCATGTGCCATAGTTCTTTGGCCCACCTGCTACACCAGTAGTCCCAAAAGTAGGAGTAGTAACGTGGAAGCCACCCAAGTGTCCATCAGCAGATATATGGATCAGCAAAACATGACATATACACACAGTGGGATATTATTCAGACTTAAAGGAAATTCCGATGCATGCCATCTGAAACCTGACATTATGCTAAGTGAAAAAAGCCGGTCACAAAAAGACATATGATTCCACTTATAGGAGGTACCCAGAGTAGTCAAAATCAGAGACAAAAAGTAGAATGGTGGTTGCCAGGGGTGGGGGTGGGGGCAGAGGTGGGAAAGGGAGATTGGGGAGTTATTGTTTAATGGGTTTAGAGTTTCAGTTTTGCAGCATGAAAAGAGTTTTAAGAATGGGTGGTAGTGATAGTCACTCAACAATATGCATGCACTTAATATAACTGAACAGCACACTTGAAAATGGCTAAGATGGTAAGTTTTGCGTTATGTGTGTTTTACCACAATTTAAAAAAAAAAAATGGGAGTAGTACAATATGGTCCACTGGGATATGAAGAAAGCATATTTCCTACTTCTACTTTTACTGTTAGTTTATCCATTTATTTCTCCTTTTGTATGTTGCATCTATGCACAGAATATATTAGTGTGTTGCAAATGTGGATGATTTATAAGGAAATACACACAGGATCTGGGTGTATCCTCGAATACCAGAAGGAACAAGGAAGAGTTCACGAAATGCCAGATTCCCTAGACAGAGATGTGGCTCCTAAGACCAGCCTTAGAAGGTGGACCCGAGAGAAAAGTTTATGGCCTGGGCCAGGGGAGGGCGAGCGGGAGAAGGAGGACTTACAACACACAGGCAACTCTCCCCACGGAAGACATTCATTTGGCAGAGCAGGCTGGATCCATAAAATCGACTTTAATGCAAGTTCTATCTCACTGGCTGTAAAATAAGACCAATGTTAACACCAAATCAGAGGAACCACCAATCGCTGGATTTTTTAGGAGACGAGACAAAATGAAAGTAGAGAAAGAAAGTATGGATTCCTGCCACGCGCCAGGAATATACTTTACATACATACATACATACATACATACACACTTTGCACATATCTCAGCACGTGTACTTTCATATATTATTAGCTCTTTCAATCATCACAGAAATTTTATGAGGAAGGTGACAGAAGCCCATTTTATACATGAAGAAACTGAGACTTAGAGCTACTTAGTAACTTGCCAAGGGCACAGGGCAATGGAGCATATCTGGGATTTGAAACCTAGGTATACCTGACTCTACTCTTTTTCCACTGTGTCACTGGAATGCCATGCATCTAAGAAATACAATTTTGTCACCATGATCCAGTAAATACACATGTACTTATCCTGTTTCATAAAATAATACTTTTTCATGTAAAACTGTTTCATAAAATAATACTTAACCTAAAATTGACAGACTATGCCTAGTTTCTTGCCCAACATCATGGTGACGCTCCAGCTGTATCAGGTGTCCAACCTGAGAAAAAGTGTTCTTTCCTACAAAAGAGCCAAAAGCAAGGCAAGATTTCAAGGCTGATCATTTCTCATGAAAGCACTTGTGCCATAACCACTTTTTATCCAAAAGAAAGAAAAGAACTCTGCAAATGGCTCAGCATTTCATTAGCCTACCACTGCAAAGCTTTCAGACTTCCAGAAGGCTCTTGACAGAAATATGGCAAGCTCCCGGGGTGGGGGGTGGGGACGGGGGGGGGGGACGCTTTGCCATCATGCAGCAAGTTCGTGGTGGGTCCAAGTGCACCCATATGGGCAAAGTAATACAGATTAAACAGTGATTTATTTCATCCCAAACTATATCCATCGTTTTAAAACTGTGTTTCACCATGCTACTCCAAACTGTGTATGGCACCTTCTCTTCCACTTCTGCCAAGAAAAGCAAAGACTCTGGGATTCAGCTCCCGAAGGTTTAAATTGGGTTTATATGTTCCGTGGGGGCAGGTGGAGGCAAAGAGAAGCAAGAGAATCCTGAACAGTGAGGGGTGGGTAGGAGATTTAGTCCACTTGACTACACAGACTTCTGGTCATTTCAGACTGGGTTTCAGTTTTTAAATTTCTCCTTTTGCTCCCCATTATTGATAAAAAAAAAAAAAGTCCCCTGAAGAATGCCATGCATTTTGAAGCCTTCACACCCCTCCTGATGTAATCTATCCTACCCTTGACTAAGAATATAACATACAAAATGCTTTAGATGAAATTATGGTAAATACTAAGTGATTCTGTTTATATTTTAAAAACATATGCAAGGAACACAGAAAAAAATACAGATGGAGTTCTAACTAGAACAACTTCCACCTGCTTCTTGGTCCTGAGCTGGAAGTGAGGTGATATTGTTTGTTTTTGGCAAAAGAGCAGACAAGAAGAGGCAAAAAGTACAGACAGGTTCCACTTTTTAACCCTGTCTTCCCAACTTGACACGGTTTCCAATTTACAGTTTTGAAAATCGTCCTTCCCTGATTCAGCTTATCCCCCAGTTTTCTAGGTTTCTTTCACAATCTGCAGAACACCAAAGGTGTCTAAGCATACTATTCATTTTACCTTCACAGAAGGCGAGCTGAGCCATCCTTTTTTTTTATAATTTTTTTTTTTTTAAGTTTATTTATCCACTTTGAGAGAGAGAGGAGACAGCATGAGCAGGGAAGGAGCAGAGAGAGAGGGAGAGAGAGAATCTCAAGCAGGCTCCACATCATTAGCACAGAGCCCGATTCAGGGCTTGAACCCGCGAACCGTGAGATCATGACCTGAGCCGAAATCAGGAGCTGGATGCTTAACTGACTGAGCCCCCCAGGTGCCCCAAGCTGAGGCATCTCTTAAGAATCATCTGTGAGAATGTTCAGAATGGTCTGAAACTACAAGAAGAGTTCTTAATTGCTATAGGCTCCAGAAATTAAAGCGCTAGACGTCTTTTCTCTGGTTCGTGACCCTAAAATGGGATCTGTGGCATAAGCTTTGATGCCGCGTAAAGATTAAATGTTTAAAATCCCCGCTCTGACATTACTAAATGTGTAATTGGGCCAAACCACTTAACATCCTGCGTTTCCCCTCTGTAGAATGGGGTTAATGGTAGTACCTGCCTCATGGGGTGGTTGTGAGGATTAAATAAAGGAAAACGTGTGGAACACGCAATACGGCGGGGCGTGCAGTAAGGGCTCCGCAGAAATTTGATTTTACAAATATTTCCATGTAGGAAATTAACTCTCCCACTAAAGGAAAGGCACAGAAAAAGTAAAAGAGGGACTATGATTGTGTACACCAAATGCTTTCAGATAAGCAGCAGAATAGACTAGAACGTGTAGATAAGGACACAATAGAGCAGAGACCATGCAAATGGAAGGCTATCCTGCTTTCCCTCCATCCCTGTAGAGTTTGGGTTGTTGGTCAGATCAGCCTTAACTGAAAGGGTGGAGAAGAGAGGGTGGATCCCAAGGGCATTGCCGTCCCCTCCCCTGGTCTGGAAACCAGGAGATTGGTTCTGCTCCGGATACGTGGACTTGCCAGCCTCATGACAGGCTGACTTGCAGGGAGTCCCTGTGTCTCCACATCGCCATCCCACACCGCCTCCGACACATTTTCCAAGTCTCAGTTTATTCTCTTCCTCACTGCACGTTTATGAGGCATCCAAGAGTACTGCCCAGGAGACACCCAAAATGTTGTTTAATTTACAGCAGAAAATGACTCAATGGCTGTTAAAGTGAACAACCAGTCGGGTGAGGTTATTAGTTTTCATTCTCAAAAAGTTCTGAGCATTAACTGCAGAATGTCTTGGCAAAAAATGCTCTTCTCTTTAGAAGCTTTAGCCTTAATTGACAGTTTTTACTCCACTATTTTTAATATGAGTTTCTGGGGTGTGTGTGTGTGTGTGAGTGTGTGTGTGTGTATGTGTGTGTGGAGAGAGAGACAGACAGGTGGAGTAAGAATGGGTTCTGATTTAAGAGCACTGCACTGGTAGGATCTTTAGAACTCTTCTTGCCCCTGCTAAAACCGAAACAAGGCAATGTGTTTTGTTCTATTTTTTATAGAAAAGGAATGTTTTACCCATTTTCATCAGGATTACGAATCCTGTTACATGTGGCCCAGATCAATATGGACTTTAGCAAGGACACAGCACTTTACACATTGCTGAAAGCCCCGACTAAAGCAGACCCTATGTCACAACTGGAGCTGCTTCTCAAACTGGTGTGTAAAGGAACCCTCTCAAGAGCTAGTTAAAATGCAGGCCCATGAGACCCACCCACTGGGTCTGACTCTGTAAGTCTTAGAGGAGGCCCAGGCATCTGCATCGTAAGGCATGTCTAGGAGATTCTGATGCAGGTAGACTGTGGGCCAGATCTAAGGAAAACAGCAACTTAATAGCTGCAATGAGATTTCTTCCAAGACTTCAAAACGAAGGCACTTAAGACTGTTCTTGGAGTTATACAACAATTGAATCAGCCAATGGATGAAAGCCAAGAAACAGGGTAAGAAGGAGGTACGATGGCTCCCAAACATAGCATGACTATCATTCTATGATATAGTAAGAAATATATATTTGGTCTCATTCTGGTTCCTGAAGAGCTCCTAACACGCTTATATTTCCCTGAGTGATGTAGGTTAGAGAGCATCTTTTGTTATTCATAATAAACCCCCATCTACCACAGCTGAGTTTATAATAATCAGATGATTTTAGATGGGACTCTAGATAACTTCAGCATGAGGGCTGGTTGCCAGAGAAGGACACCGGAGGGTTGAAACTCTCAGTCTCATCCTTCAGGGAGGGGAGAGGGGCTGTAAACTGAGTTACAGCCAATGGTCACTAATGGTGAGATCCGTGACAGATTGGTGAGCCAATCACCAGTGGCCAGTGATTTCATCAATCATGCCCATGGATTGGAACTGCCATAAAAACCCTAAACAAAAGGGTCTGGAGAGTTTCTGGGTTGGTGAATAAATCCATGGGTTAACTACATGGGATAGAAACTCCTGCACTCAGGACTCTTTCAGGTCTTACCCTACACACCTCTTCATCTGGCTGTCCATTTTGTATCCTGTATAATTTATAACAAGCTAGTAAATGTAAAGTGTTCCCCCGAGTTCTATGAATCATGATAGTGAACTATCATTTGGAGGAGAGGGTACTGAAAACTGATTTGTAGTCAAGTTGGACAGAACTGTGGGTAACCTGTTGACCCACTACTTGTGATTGGCATCTGAAGTAGGGAGCCGTCTTATGGGACAGAGCCCTTAACCTCTGGGGTATGTGCTAACTCTGGGTAGTTAGGATCAGGACTGATGTCCAGCTGGTGTCTGCAGAGAACTGGAGAACTGTTTGGTGTGTAAACCCATACATTTAGTGTTCTGAATAGGTAAACAACAGATCAGGGTGGTAGCAATGACTGATCTTTAATTCAGCAGAAAATATTACTGTACCTCAACAAAGAGTGTGCCAATCGGAAAACTAGGTAGCTTAGAAAAAGCAGATCACAGATTCAAATTCCAAAGAAGAGGTAATCTTGGTCAATGCACCCCTCAAGGATTCTAGGTCCCTGATAGCATCATCCCCAGGGGAAGTACAGGATGCATCAGGCTGTTTAAACATTTGATTTCCCTAACCTCCGCTTTGGTAGAACCATGTTCCCCAAGCAACCTTCTGCATATGCCTGGGTTTCCTGTCTCTCTAGAAGGAGAGAATGCCTAGTCATGAAATTTAGGGTAAATCAGGCCATGTGATAATGACTTCTGGTTGAGAAATAATACGCTAGCACTGAGACTGCACTGGCTGTGTCATGTCAACAAAGCCATTACCTGGGAGAGTGATCATTCTCATCACAAGTTAATCAACTGATACTTTGTCTATAGTATTTTAGTCTCGTGAACTTGATTAATGACCTCATCCCTAAGAAGCAGGATCTGCTTTTAAAGTCTGGTTTGCAGTCTGGCAGGTAGGTCCTAGGCCCAGGTCATGCATGCCCCAGGTAAAGTCTGTTGGGTGTCTAACTTGGCAGAGGTAAGTGAAAAGCCCATGTCAATGTCAGCTTGTGAGAAGAGTATGCTTGTCTTTCTAAATGTGGCCCTTTCTCTTTACTACAGATAAGTAAACTTTAGAGAAATGGAATGCACGTGTCAGATTTAAAACGGGACGAAAGAGCAGACTGGTTCCAACCATCATAACTGCGTCACTGGTGTTTTTAGGCAACCCTCTAATACCACCCAACCGGGTTAGGCCACCCATGTCCCCACTCCATCCTGACCCCATCACCCACCTAAAGTGATGTATGGTTAGAACCACAACACATCGAAAGCTCATATAAAAGTCCCAGACACTATGGAAGAATTTGGTGTTGGAGTAGACCCACACTTTTGCTTCAGGACATCACCCCCTGGCTATTTGCACGTTATCTCAAACTCACATCCAAAATCAAAAACATCCTCCTCCTTCAAAACCTAGTTCCTGCTCCTAACTTCATTATTTCTGAAAACCCGCATTTTCTTAAGTCTTCAAACTGAAATGCTCACATCTTTGATTCTACTCTCTCCCTTACCACTCGTATCCAACCAACTGCCAAATCCTAGACATGCCTTTCCTCCACTTATATTTTTAGAGCTACCAGTCTCCTCTGATCTTCATCATCTCAAATGGATTGCTGGCAGATTCTCAAAACTGCCTGCCTCCTTTGCCCCTGCAACCCATGTTAGGCACCAATGTCAGGGAGACTTTGTTCAAACTCCACCTTACAAATGACGCTCGTTTCTCATAACCACCGAACCATTCTTCACCAACAAAAGTATGTTCACAACTGAGCATTAGCATTCTCCAATCTGGTCTTCATCTATCTAGCTGACCTCTCTCAAAATTACCCTTCATAGACTCCTCTCCAACCAAATTGCTGGAAGCACTGATCCCCACACTGAGAGCAAATTCCTAGAGAGTTTTTTTTTTGGGGGGGGGGGCCGGGGGGGGGGCTCTGAGGTCGAAATTACTTTCATAATTCTGGGGCACCTGGGTGGCTCAGTCGGTTAAGCGTCCGACTTCGGCTCAGGTCATGATCTCATGGTCTGTGGGTTTGAGCCCCGCGTCGGGCTCTGTGCTGACAGCTCAGAGCCTGGAGCCTGCTTCAGATTCTGTGTCTACCTCTCTCTCTCTCTGCCCTCTCACGCCCTGTCTCTGTCTCTCAAAAGTAAATAAACATTAAAAAAAGAAAGAAAAGAAATCACTTTCATAATTCTAAGATGTTATTTACAGCCTTTTCCACTGTGTTGACATTTAACTGATAGGGCACAAAAAATAATGGCTAAAATTGCTGTCTTTTCAGCATGAAGCAAGAAAATGGTACTGTTTGGCACAAATTGTACTAGTAATTACTGTAACTATACTATACACTCCCACTGAAAACGATGCTAATTTCACCTAAGAATTCCTTGTTGAAGCAGTAAAAATTATTAATTTCATTAAGCCTCAATCCTTGAGTATATCTTTTCAACGTAAGTGTGCATAAGGCACTTCTTCTGTAGATGGAGGCATGACCGCTGTTTGAAGGAAAAAGCACGTGGAATACACTTTCTTCTCGAAAGAACGACTGACAAACCGTGGTTATTCAAATTTGGGTATCAGGCAGACATTTTCTCAGAAATGAATGAGGTGAGCCTGTCACTTCAAGGAAAACAACTGACAGTTTTGTTGCCAATGATAAAATGTGAGCTTTCAAGCAAAAATTAGAATTTTGGAAAACTTGTATCTGCCACTGAAAGCTTGACAGCTTCCCAATAATTACTGACTTCTCTGATGAGATAGGGAGTGAGATTAAGGAACGTAATGTTTTCCTACCGTATAATGAAATGTGTCAACATTTGCAAGATCTACACAACTCATTGAACCAATATTTTCCAAATCACTAATCCGTGATGTTACAAAATTATGTATGGGTAAAATATCCATTCAAAATGCATGACATACCAACGGATTTTAATGTAACAATACAAAAAAGTTTACTATTGTGGTTTCAGATTCCACAGTGTAACCAACCTTTAAGAAACTACCGATTATCGAGTTTGGGTATAACATCAAAAAAGAATACCTGCGATTGCCTGAAAAAGCTATTAAAATATTCCTCTCTTTTCCAGCTACATATGTGTATGAGACTGGCAGGATTTTCTTCATCTACTTCAGCCAAAACAATTTATGGAGACACAGGAAAGGTAGAAGCAGATAAGAGAATCCAGCTGCCCTCAATTAAGCCATACAGGAGATTTTCAAATAAATAAAACAATATCACTCTTCTCACTAAATTGCTGTTGGCTTTGAAAAAACTGGTTGGTTTCACAAAACGTATTCTATTTTGTTAATGACTTTGCTATTCTTTTTTAAATGAATAACTTTTAAAACATAATCTCCATTAAAATCTTTAATACAATAAGTATTGAGAGATATAATCTACATGAAAAAAAGATCTTTGGGGCTCTCAATAATTTCTCGAAATGTAAAGGGGTCTTTGAGACCAAAAAAGTTTGAGGACACTGCCTTAGAGTAATCTCTTCTGTTTTCTTCCAGGTTCTTTTTTTTTTTTTTTTTTACTGCGTCCACCACTTCTTTTCCTCCCTGAACCCCATTTATCTTTCAATTCTGTCCTTTTCTCTCCATGCAGAAACGCCTTATCTGGAACTTCACGACCCTTATCTGTTCTGTTCTCCATACTTGGCAAAACTCTATCTGGTATCCCCTTCCTTCTGCAGCCTGCAGTCCAGTGTTACATCTCAAACTGTGGTGAAGCACTAGCAATATCATTTGAAAGAGCTCGTTACAAATGTAGAATATCCACAATGAAAAATTTTCTTTAAAACATGCAGAATCTCAGGCGCCGGCCCAGCCTACTGAATTAGAATCTGCATTTCAACAAGATCCCCAGGAGATCTTCCTACATACTCACACTTGAAAAGCCGAGGATTTAAAAAAACAAAAAACAAAAAACAAAAAACAAAAGCAAAGCAAAGCAGAGGATTTATGCATCGCCCTAATTATTGTGAATTTCCTGGAAGTAAATCATTACCTTAAATTTGTTATACTGCTAGTAAGGAGTGCACTTGTTGTGATGAGCACCAGGTGCTCGGTGGAAGTGTTGAATCATTGTATTATATACTTGGAATTAATATTATACTATATGTTAACTAACCAGGATTTAAATAAAAACTTAAAAAAAATACAATTTACTTTTTATAACAGTCATTCACTGAAACATGCACACCTGTTGTACGAACTCTGGGAATTAACAGAACAACAAAAGTAAAACAGACTATATCCTGAAGAAGCTTCCCACCTCACAGCAAAGATAAGATAATAATGATGATGATAGCTAACATTTCAAAACACGCTTTCTGTGGGCCTGGCTTGTCCCAAGGGCTTTATGTAACAATCTAATGAGATAGGTTCTACTATTATTATTCCCACTTTAGGGATAAGAAAGCTGCGGCTCAGAGGTTAAGTAAGTGATTAAGTGGGATGAGCTAGGATATATTCCTCTAACACCCAGGAAGTGATGAATGCCAGGATATGGATGAAGAGATTTAAAAGAATCTTGAGGAAGCAGGCTGTGAGTTCTCTGAGGGAAAGATTATGTCTCAATCTGGGATTCACCCAGAGCAATAGCTCAGTTCCCTGCACGTCTAGGAACTCAGTAGGCATTCACTGGACTGAAAGTATGTTAAGTAGAGTAAGGGAACCTATCAACCTGACTAAGGGTATCCTAAAAATCAACCACCTAGATTTTACAAATCCAATAATCCTTAACTCCATTAAAGATATAATAGACCTGAGGTGAAAATGCTTCTCTCTGATATATTATATATGGAGTTCCTTCTCTGACTCAGGGCTGTTGCTCTGTAACACACAGAAGAAAAGTCATCAGGGGACAGAGGGATAAGTCATGAACTAAAAAGGTGACAGCCACCTGGAAATCCTGAAAGAAGCCGATGCTTGTTCTGGGTAAAGAAATGAAGGGCAGGAGGTCATGGATGTCTCCCTTGTCCATGGTGAGCAAGGGATCAAAGGAAATGTTGGTCAGAGGTCTCCCCAAAGGACACACACTTGGAACAAATACAGAAGAGCAAAGTAAGAACTGGAGAGTCTGTCCATGTCTGAGAAGTGCCCCCGGAGACTTCCATCATCAGGTCTCTTCCCATGTCCAGCCCCTGAACTTCCCTTGCTACACCTCCCATCAGTCCCTACCCAACGATTTGGAGTTGGGGTCATCTCCACTCTCTCACTTTCTGACAACTCCACGTGGAGCTATGACCACATTTTCTTTAGAACATTCCAAGAAAAGGTTCTGTGGTTCTATTAATACTACTCTACATGCCTATTAGGGATTAAATATGCTTTCATGAGCCAGCCATCTTGTAGACCTTATATAACCTTCACCATACACTATCATTTGTATGAGAAAAAGTGTCCTGGCAACAAACAAGCCATTTACAGGATGGAGATCCACCCTTATCATATTTCAGATGTACCAGTTCAGTTCAATGTGAAGACTTCTTCAAATAACACTGAGGGAGAACAATCAACTAACAATGTCCCTAACAATACTAAGCAAGAATGCTTTCCACGATTAAATCCAATCATATTCAAGAGAAAATCTATGGAAAGTTAAACAAAAAGAAAACATGAAAGCTCAAACAACAAATATCACCTTCCCTCTTAGGTACCAAGAGAAATGCTTCAGAGTGGGGGGTCACCCCGTTCTCCTGCTTTCTGACCATTCCGTGTGGACTGCTGACCACATACGATTTTCTAATAGTCAAATGACTTGACTTTTCCAATGAAGTGTTTGAATATGAAGATCTTATTTCACTGTTTTGCATCTAAGGGTTTTAATAATAGGGAAATACAATATATAAATTATAAGGGTAATCATTAACTACCTTCACATTTACGAGAGCAAACTGCGTACATTAACTGGGTCAGACGTGAGGCACAAAATTTATGAACCACCCACATCCTAGCTTCTGAAAAGCTAATGTTTCCCCTCCTCTAACCAGATTAACAGATGGAGAACACTGAGAAGTCATCTAAAGACGTCTTTGGAAATTTCAAGCATGTTTTGCTTAACAGTTCATGTCACACTTTGTAATTCTAGCAGAAGGCATGGTACTGACACCAGAATGACTATGATCCCAGGACGTTGCTTCTATGGCACCAGCATGCAGCCCTACCTGGCAAGACCAACATTCCGCTCGTTAATTCTACCTTAATAGTTTCATGTGTATGTGGCAGCTGAGTCCACTGACACATACAGCCGGGGTCCCCAAGTCCAGTGCCTCAAGCTAGGAAGGACAGGACCCATCTCAACGGCTGCCACTGACTGTTGCCTCTTCGGCATTTGAGCCCAGTGTTGTGAGATTCCTGCATTTACAAGAAAAATGAGAAACCCATGTTTTTAAGTAATGAAAGCCCCCAATTTCTAGGCACTGGCTTCTAATTCAAAGTTTTCGAAAACATTGTTTACAGGACAAAACCTGTCTGAGGGTTGTCTGTACATTCTCCAGCACTGCCCATCTGTGACCTCTGAAGATTTCATGGCATCCTATTACCTTTGCATTGTCTTAAAGTCATATCTTTTTCTCTTATATTCTGCATAGCTCCCACGAAGATCCTGTGTGAGCAATCTCTCTCAAACACAGGTAAGAAAAACATGGCTATTACCAATATCCCTGTCTGTCTGTTCTTAGGCTTTGATCAAAAGGAATAACTCCATCTCCATATGCCACGTTCCCTGAACTGTCCTACCCTCAGAGCTCAGCCACATTGCTAAATCTGAAGCTGAACTATGCCTTTGTCGTGTTTTCCTGTCCTTTGCACACTTATTCCCTGTCTCAGTTGGTTTTACGATTTCAGATTCCCCAGGATCAGTCCCACACATAGGTTTCCTTATCTCTACAGTAAAGAATTTGGACGAAGGAACCCCAAACCATCTTGAGGTCCCCCTGGCAGCATAGTTTGATCACTTATCAGTTCTCACAATACCTGCAAATGTAAGATCTCCTTCTTGAAAAATCTGAACATGATAATTCCTGCATATATCCTCACATCTCCTCTGTGCTGCATGTATTAAAAAATTACCTGTGAAGATATCTGCACTGGTGTTGAGTAGTTTCCCGCCCCCCCCCCCCCAATCCATACCCTCTCAGAACCTCAGCATGTGACCTTATTTGGAAATAACCTTTGCAGATATAATCAACCCAAGGCAAGGTCATACTGGATTAGGGAGGGCCCTACACCCCATGACTGGTGTCCTAAGAAGAAGGCCATGGGAAGACATAGGCACAGACTGCAGTACCACAGCTATAAGCTAAAGAATTCCAAGCTCTGCCAGGAACCGTGGGAAGCTTGGGAGAGGCAAGAAGGGACCTTCAGAAGGAGCCCTCAAAAGCAGCCTGACCTGCTGACACTTTGATTCTGGACTTTTAAAACCATGAGAATAAATTTCTGTTGTTTTAAGCCACCAAGTATGTGGCAATTTGTTACACCAGCCCTAAGAAACTAATAAAACATATAAACATCTTTTCTTTTTTGCTTGTAAATTTAGGCTGCCTAGGATCTGGGCAGGGCCTGATCTGGGATAGGCTGTATCTCTTTATGCTTGCTGAGGTACTGACATGTACAAGATGAAACAAAGAACACACAGACACATGTAAAAGGCACTCTTCATATGGTGAGGGCTGCGACCATGGGGATGAGAAACTGTATGGGAGCTATTTGCACTCACAGACTGGTTCTAACTTATTTCGAGGTCTCAGGCACCTATCACAGAACACAGAAGAGGTTGCTAAAAACTGTGGGGCACCTGGGTGGCTGAGTCGGTTGAACATCTGACTTCAGCTCAGGTCACGATCTCACTGTTCTCGAGTTTGAGCCCTGCATCGGGCTCTCTGCTGTCAGTGTGGAGCCTGCTTCAGATCCTCTATCCCCCCCCCCCCCCCCCACCGCACCCCTCCCCGGCCTCTCAAAAATAAATAAACATTTTTTTAAAATGATCGGTATATGTATGTATACATGAAGTAACAAAATAAAGAAAAAATGGATGAACGAATGAACAAAACCATGATGAGCAAATTCACAAGCCCTTAAGCTGTTGTTAACTTACATAGATAATACTGCGCAGTGAAAATCAAGGTAAGGTTACAGATCTATTTCAGTTCCCCATGGATGTGGGTAAGTTCAGTTTACTGACTATGGATGTTTCTGCAACATCTTGGCTTTTAAAATCATAAGCCTCTCTATGACATATAACGTAAGGTTCTTCTGTGAGGATAATGAGTCTGGGCAGACAGTTCATGATGAAATTTGGCCAGAAATTTTCAAGCCGCCAGTAGTATTTTTGTCTCTATGGTTCCACTGAATCAGTCTTAGTGGCTGCATACCCTCCATCAAGGGCACTAGGGCATCACCTGGCACCTCTGGGAGCACCTTCCACAGGACAGCTAGAGGACTCCACCCCTTCTCTTCCTAAGCAGCCACTCTGTTCACACCACACTCTCCCCAGAAGCTAAATAACTTGCCGAACTAGAAAAAAAAAAAATTATTTTCAAAATGCTAATAAAGCAAAGCAGAGTAGGGAAAGGGGTGCCCGGGTGGCTCAGTGGGTTAAGCATCTGACTCTCAATTTCAGCTCAGGTCATGATCTCAGGGTCATAAGATCAAGCCCCAGGTCAGGTTACATGCAGGTATGGACCATGCTTGAGATTCTCTCTTCCCCTCTCTCTGCCCCTCCCCTACTCTCTTGCACATAGACACATACATGCTCTCTCTAAAAAGAAAAACAAAAAAAGTGTGGAAAAATCACAAGTTAAACTTCTTTAGCAATTAATTAAAAAGAAAAGAAAAGAAAAATAAATAAAAAGAGAGACTCTTTACTTTTTAACACTTCTAGGGTCAATGCCCTGCTCAGATCTCCATCTGATGTCTATTCAGTCCCCAGCACAGGTAAATTTAAGTACCGAACTTCCACATCCCTATCAACTGGAGAGGGAGCCAGTTGACAGGGCATCCCTATCAACTGAAGTTTCCTCCTCCTCCTGGCAGGTAGAACACCCTCCCTCTATCCCACAGCACCCTGGCCTCTCACAGTCCTTCCTGGTCCTTTGGAATGTATCTACTGTCTTGTGCTCACTGTGACGGTTAGGCTTTTGCTACCACTCATTTCATTGTATTTATCTTTTTGTTTCCTGAAGTATAATACTTAAAAAATTTTTTTAATGTTTAGTTTTTGAGAAAGAGAGAGACAGAGACAGAGCATGAGTGGGGGGGGGGGGCGCAGAGAAAGAGGGAGACACAGAATCCAAAACGGGCTCCAGGCTCTGCGTTGTCAGCACAGAGCCCCACGCAGGGCTCAAACTCACGAATCTCGAGATCAGGACCTGGGCTGAAGTCGGGCACTTAACCAACTGAGCCACCTAGGCAACCCCCTGAAGCATAACACTTTATCATGAAAGAGCAACCAAAAACTATCTTGCATATTCAAGTGAATACTTTTTCTTTTTTTTTTTTTTGTCTAGAACTTTCCAAAAATACTTAATTGAGCAAAATCACTTTCTTCCCTAAGTTCATGGGATGAGATAAAAAAAAAATTTCTATATCTTACCCCCAAGGTACAAAATCTAATTTGGAAATCACACCATCTACCCCAGAACACAGTGTGTCCGAGCTATTCTGGAAACATCTCACATCTGTCTTCCTGAATTCCTCCTGTCACATCATGGAACTCTCAACTGAGAAGACAAGACAGGAAGCCTAGTGAATCACCCAAGGATATTTAAGAGATTAAAAGTAATCCAGCAGGGCAAACCAGCTGAAAGCTAGGCCTCTCCTATATCCTGGAATTATATTTTCAAGGGATAGGAGCTTTTGAAAAGCAATTTAAAAATCATTTATAGTTGAAATTACCAGAAAACAAGTGACACAGAATGAATATTTAAAAGAAGTTTCTGGGGCGCCTGGGTGGCTTGGTCAGTTAAGCGGCCGACTTCGGCTCAGGTCATGATCTCACGGCCCGTGAGTTCGAGCCCCGTGTCAGGCTCTGTGTTGACAGCTCAGAGCCTGTTTCAGACTCTGTGTCTCCCTCTCTCTGACCCTCTCCCATTCATGCTCTGTCTCTCTCTGTCTCAAAAATAAATAAACGTTAAAAAAAAAAAAATTTAAAAGAAGTTACTGAAAGCATTCATAGTATATAATTATCCAAAGTGCTATCACTCTTAAGCTAAGGCCAGAGTAAGTGCTGCCAATTATGCTGACATAATTTGGTTTGTGCCTCGGCTTTCCCCCTCGCCCACTAACCAGCTTGCAACAGAGGTCCACTTTGCTGGCCTCTCACTGGGAAACCAATCAACGTGTGACATCAAAGGATTCAAACTCTCCAGCGACACGGATCAATTTGTAGCACCAGGCCAAGTGGAACAGCAAGTGAAATCGAAGTGGCCTCTTTCCTTGGCACTGGCCTTTCTGACTCGCAGACCCATGGACTCAAATATGAGCAATGTTTGTGGTAGACTGAGTGACTGGCCCCAATACTCCATCCCTCCCAGGAGCTTAGAATATAAATAAGAATCAGCCTATCCGGGTACTCTTCACAATGATGGTTTACAAGCTGTGCTTACTTTTTCTGTTTCTGTAGATGTGCTCATTGATAAAACAAACCTCAGAGAGCATACATGTTTATCACCCAGCTCCAGCTATCCACGCAGCAAACAGATAACATTCATGCAGCCTTTTACTATGTGTTACGTTCTCTTTGAAGAGGTTCACATCCACACGTCATGAGGAGCTGGCTCCTGCTTTCACAGGACTCTCTGTCTAAACGGAAAGTTTCAAGTAAGGTTACAAACTCTTCAGGGGAACATGATAAAAGAAATCTGAAAACATGTCTCCGGTGTACGGAGAAAGGGCTTTCAATAACTCAGAGGGACTTGAAAGGTTTCACACAGGAGACAACATTTGAACTAAATCTCCGTTGTTTGTAAGAATGGAAAGACCCTCTAAAATACAATTTTCCATTTCCCAGATTCTCAAGATGACTGCTCCACACATATCCAGTTTAAGAAGATTAAATCTCATATATTCAGGCTCTGGAGGTCATATACCTACGTCTCAAGACTGTGGTTGGTACAGTGGAAAAACACTGGATGCTGTGTCTGAAGACGTTGATTCAAGTCCCGTCATGGCCACCTGAGTACAAAAAAGTGCCACGAACAAGGTTCTATGGGCACATGGTAGGCCCAGAGGATTTCCCTGTGCCTTTCCTAATAACTGGTTTTTCAGCCTCACCTATTACGAGGCAACATCATCAATTAAGTTATAAAATATGTACCTAACATCAAAATCAGACATTGATTAAGCTATAACACCAAATGATTAACTGAATAAATCAGGGCCATTTCGGGATATGAGGATGGCCTCCGGTTTTATTCAGTTAATCATTACTGATTTACTAAGTTCACCTGCTATATTTCAGGCACTGACAATACAAATGCAAAGATGAAGACAAACCAATCCCCGCCCTTAGGGTGCAGAAAGTTCTAAGCAAAATCAGAGTCCAAAACATAGGTAATTCATAATTAAGGAAGAAGCAAATTTTTATATTCCATTGCTAAAGTGGTAATGGTAATCGCTAATAATAATAAACACTAATATTTATTAAACTCTTGCAGTATGCCAGACATTGTTCTAAGAGTCATTTGAAAATGCTATTACTTAATGCTCATGGTTGGTGTAAGCCTGACCCTGCTATCACCCCCACTTTACACATGAAAGTCTATGTGAACTGCCTGTCTGTAACCAAGCTGGGATGAAATTTTCAGTGAGGAGTTAATGAAGCATTAGGCCCAAGGTCCCACCATCTAGAGTTTGTTTTCTCCGTGTGTATCCTGCCTTTGCACACATTAGTAACAAACCATCTTTTGGCATGGCTATTCCACAAGATCCACCTAGTTTCATACTCTGTATCTTCAATTTTATTAAGCCGGAATTAGACCTAAGTTAAATGTTGGTATCAAGTTACTGAAACCTGTACCAAACTGGATCAAAATGTCATAGATTTCAAAACTGTTCATGAAACAAACCTAAAACACCAGGTAACTACACACAATATGACCAGCCTGTATTTATCTGAGTCAACCTACTTACCTGGGACCATGGACGGAAATGTATTTCTGGCAAAATGCTAATGGATTACAAATTCTCACCTTCAAGTACCAAAATGATGCAACCCTTTCTTTTAGAATGGGAGTCAAGGCATGCTTTTGAACTTTTGTAAACTCCTATGAAACTCAGTAATATCACAGATGCTTTTCTTTTTCCTAATAGGCTCTTGTTTTCTCAGAGGACAGACTCCACAGGAGGAATAAAGGAGCAACATATTGTATACATGATTGATCGCGTAAAAAAAAAAAAAAAAAGTTACTAAAATGCCAGAGGGAGCAATTCAGAAAGAAAGAGAAACAGAAAGTAGTCAATTTCTGGGTTAGGCAGTGCATTTTACTTTATAAATAGGAGTCTAACTTGGAAAAGGATGCCCCTAAGAGGTAGAAACGAGTCTGTTCTCTTTTTCTAGGCTCCCCAAAGCACAGTCTACAATCCAAAGATACTTGTGTCATGATTTAGTCACAAAACACACACCACTGTGATGAGTATTTACTTAACACACAGCAGATGAGCAAATACATATACTTGGCAACTAGTATCTTACAAAATATTTGCTCTTATTTCTTGTTTTCTTTCAATAGTATTTGTGTCTGTTACATACAAAAACATGTATATATTATACGAAACATATATAAGGAACACTGAATTTACCATTGTAAGTGAAACAGACAATGTTTAATTTAAAACTGATTGTGATCACGGTAAACACTATGTTTCACTGGACAGATGGAATCATAAGAAATACAAATTCTGAAAAATCGTTTATTTTATTTTACTCACTAATTTATGTAGTGCTCACTACCTGAAACTCAGATCATGAAGTAAAGAGGTTTCTTTTCAGTAGAAGTTCACAACTGGCTATGAGGAAATTCCAAAAGTATTTCCCCAAACTGTTGATACTAATGCTTGGAGACAATGCACCATGCTGAACTCCGTGCAGAGACCCCAAAGTGACCATATGTTGAACCACGGCACGCTTTTGGTTCCAGCATGTTTTTAAAAAACTCAATCTCGCTGCTTTAGAGTTGCAACACATTCTTTTGAGCATATTTGATTCAAAATGTCTATCCTTAGCCGCTCATTAGGGGCATCACCATATTATCAATCTTCCTTTAACATTTGAAGGTCTTGGGAAGCCTGGTGGCTCAGTGGTTGAGCAACCAACTCTTGATTTCGGCTCGGGTCATGATCCCAGGGTTGTGGAATCGAGCCACAAGACGGGCTCCAGGCTGGGCACGAAGCCTGTTTTTAAGATTCTCTCCCTCTCCCTCTGCCCCTCTCTTGCTCACATGTGCACACGTGCACACGCTCACTCGCTCTCGAAAAAAAATTTTTTTGAAGGCCTTCAAAACTGACTTTAAGAGAGAAAAATGAATGTATCCCCTCACTGTGTCAGAAAGCTCTAACCAAGTTTAAACCATGTGCCAAGCACTGCAGTGGGCTCTACACAGAAACACAACAGAAAGTAATGCCAGGACCTGAGCAGATGAGTGGCGAGCAGGGGGGACCCCAGAAAGGTTTCCTGGAGAGCGTCAGCGCAGGTGGAACAGAATGCGCACGTTCGGCTTGGATTTCGTGAGCGCCACAGGCCCTCGCTGACACCAGCACTCAACAGAGTGGACAGAAATTATTTCTGTGCACAGAAATAATCCAAATACTCAGCAGTGAGGGAATCATTGAATAAACCACTGGAGCTTGAATATGGTGGAATAGCACGCCCGACACTTGAAAAATCTGAGGTAGAAAAATGGTATGTCCTCACATGCACGACTCTACAAAATACATACCTACGAGGAAAAAGCAAACCATTCATAAAACTGCCTAATGTAAGTAATTTTTTTCTGGTTTTAACTTTTTATTATGAGAATTTTAAAGTCACAAAATTAGAGAGAACAGGATAATAAACCCTTATGTACCAATCTTTAACATTTATCAGCTTATGGTCAATTCTGTTTCTTCTTTTTATCCCTACCTCAATTATTTTGGAGAAAATCCCATACACAATATTATTTATATTAGTTTATATTATATCATAGCATAGTATTGTATGTTAGGATGTATCTTTTAAAGATCTTTAAAAATACCATTATCATAAAATATGGGTAAATTTTAAAATTTATTATAAATGTGGGTATATGCCTAAAATGCTTTCTGAAAGGAAATACTTAAAACAAAAAGATGGTGGCCATCGCTGGAGAAAGGGTCTAGAGTGAGGAACCGTGGAGACTTTACTGTTCATTTAATACCATTAACACTTAACATTTGCCTACAACAGAAAGTGCCGTGCCTGGAAGAGCAGCAGAAAGGCCGCCGAGGCGGGAGGAAGTCCGTGAGGCCTTACTGGCGCCACTGAAAACAGGAAGTGGAGTTTGGATAGGAGATACTCAAGGAGTCCTTTATGTAGATTCAAACACTAGCAGGTGACAGTGTCTATCAGCGATAGGATATGAATCCTCTCAATGGGTAAAAAGTAATAGCTGTGAACTCAGTAACATTACCAGACATAATTATGCTTCCAGTAATGTGCAGGTCCAGACATTCAGGAGACGAAATGGACTCATCTCAACCTCCCTACTGCCATATCCAGCTACAGCAGGCTCATGAAATCCATCATTTAAAGCACCGCAATTTTAAAGGGCACTTCAAAAACACTTTTTTTAAAAACAAGTTAATGTCTTCACTGTCTCCTTCTCTTTTCCTTATCTACAGTCCTTGTAATTTCTGTGCCTTATAGGTTGCAAAAATGTTATTTCCTTCCGTGGTGGCACTATCTGTTATATTTACAGCACGTTAAGGTAATCTTGGAACCCACTAGGATAGTTGCCGGGCTGCAGGGTTATGTTAGAGAAATAAGCCTTTGTGAGTGCTTATTTATATTGAATTTAGCTCCAACAAAGTGCTCCACGTGTCGTTGTTGCTTTTAATGTTTTATTTATTTCTGAGAGAGAGTGTGCGAGCAGAGCAGGGCAGGGGCAGAGAGAGAGAGAGGGAACGGAGGATCCGTGCTGACAGCAGAGAGCCTGATGTGGGGCTTGAACTCATGAACCATGAGTTCACGGCCTAAGCCAAAGTCAGATGCTTAATCAACTGAGAGCCTCCAGATGCTCCACATGTTTTAATCTTAAAATCAGTGTAATGGGGAAGCTATGAGAAGATGATGGAAAGTAGCTGGCTTTTAGAACCCTGTTCATTTCTGTCCCAGTTGTGACTCTCTGACAAACCCTAAGATGTTACAGATACAGACAAAAGTCGAGAAAGACTGGTCTCAATTAGACTAGCTCAAATCCTGAACTTCTGAATGTCTAAAAACAACAGCAACAAACAGCAACACCTTCTTACTTTAAAACATCACATGAACAAGGCTAATAAAATGTTTCCCAGTAAAGGTCAAAGGGAAATGTCTATAATGAATAGGCTTTTAAATTTTTTAAACTTCTAACTTTTCATTAGTTCGAGCTTAAATAAGTTCCAAGAACTTTAAAATAGTTGGTTTTTATAATCAGGTTATATGCTGTCCCCTGCAACTGCATTTCTTTTATTATTTTGCTTAACAAAACCCAGCATTTCTAGACAGCACATAGAAATAGTTCACCTAAGCACAGGTGGTATGATTTCTAAACAGATAATGTTTTACTATGCTTAACACCAAGGACCCATTTCTTTTACAAAAATGCTTACCAGGTCAAACAACTTACGTAAGAAGTGAAATGAAACCATTGAGAAATCTAGCAATATTTTGCACACCAACTGCCTAATTTTACCCCAAGAAGCTGATGTTCTTTTCCGTCCGCAAATGACTTTTCTCGGTCTGACTAGAGATTAATTCCATCAACAACTGAAAACACCAAAAGAAAGTGTCACCACAGCCTGTACCCTTCCCGGCGGTACCTGTTTCATCCGGGGAACTGGGTGAGGCGCTGTCCTGGGACAGTGTCGTCCAGCTGGACTCCTCATCGCTCGGTGCCAGGTTCTGGATCCGGTGCAGGGCGCAGTCGGTTTTGGCCCCCGTTTTGGGATGATCTTTCTTGGTCTCTGGGCTGGATGACACAGTGGCCACTTGACCGTCTTCAGGGCTGAACTGGGCTTTGTTTGGTTTCTGTGGGAGTGCTTCACCATTCCCGATGACGGTGGAGGCCTGGTCCTGGCCCGGCTGGGGCTTCTCTTCCACACCCCCGTGCTCGTTGCCTAAGTTCTGCTCTAATTCTCTGGTTGAGGTTTCCAGGTCTGCATAGTAATTTAGGAAGCTCTTGGTTCTCCTGGGTTGGGAGGGTAAAATTTCACAGCCTGAGGAATCGCGTGGGTGGGGCTCTTTGCCCTCTAACTTCTCAGAAGTTATGTTGATGACTGCAGTGGGGCTGACATTTTTGTTGGGGTCCTGCTGCCCTTGTTCTGCAGCCTTCCGGAGCTGGTTCTCGCCATTTTTCACCAGCTTGATGTTGGCAGAGCCGTTTCCCAGCAGAGGCTGTGCAGCTGGGTCGGAGAGGCCCATTGCCACCTGGATGTTAGTTAGTGCATATTTTTTCCTGCATTTGGGGGGTGTGCTGTTCTTGGTTTCCGTGTGTTTTATTTCAGCATTCAACAGTTCATTGTGGGAGGAACGGAGATTAAGGGTATTTGGTGGTGTGGCTGGACTGTTCCGATTCGTGATGTCTGTGGTTCCGCTGCTGGCCATAAACACTGCCAAAGTGTCTACACCTGAGTCAGCTGGAAAAAAGAAAACTAGTCATTAGCTGCCTGGCAGGATTAAACTGCTTAGCATACAGAGTGAGCAGACATTTTTATATAAAAAATTGAAAGAATTAATCCTTCCATTGCATACCTCCTTATAGAATTGACTCATTTTCCTCTTTATTTTCAGTGTTCACTCATACATTAAATAGGAACAAATAAAAGCCTTAATGTAGACACACGAAATCCAATTTATAGAAAAGCTGAGAGGTCAGAGGGTCCAAATTTTACTTAGAATCTCCCTCTTGAATTCATATAAAAGCATTTTCTGCCGGTGATTGGTCTTCATTTTTTGCAACCTTAAAAATCACGCCCTTCTAAACATTTACACCGCATTTCTATTCTGCAGTTCCTTTGGGCAACAACAACAAAAAAAGTTGCTGAAAAATCCTCTGGGGCTCTAGCTTTCTTAGTTAACCTGAAAGGTTACCGTTCAATGATGTACCCATACATCTAAGGTAATTTTTCTCAACCATGTTTAGAAATTGTGTTCTGGATGCCTGGAAAAATCAAATCTCCGTTGTAGTTTGCTAATATCTTTGTGAATATTTTTGACCTGGGCTTAGTGTTTGTACTAAACAGAAATTTTGGAGAAATGGCCCAGTTGCTGGGGAATGTACACACACATAAAACTATTACTAATAAGGTAGCATTGAGCCTTTGGCTACTGATGTGTTAGAGCTCCCAAAGGAGTCTGAATATATTCCACTGAATTAAAACACAGACTCAGCTGTTTGCAGTCACCATGTGCCCTTGCAGGACTCCTAGGAAACTACCTGACAGTTGCATTTATCTCAAATATTGTTCATACCATCTGTGATTTATTCCATGTGTCTCTTGCTAGGAAGAAAGAAAGGTTTCTCAGACTGGAAGGGAATAAAATTCATCATCAAGAATTCCTAAGGTTTCACATTTCTCAGTCTATGAAGAATGACTCCCTTCTTATCTGATCCTTTGTCCTCCACAGAGACCTCAGTGACTTTACACCAGCAGATGAACCAAAGCAACAGCTCTGGTTCATGGGGTTACAGAAAGGAGTTTTTGTTTTTTAAAGATTAGATTCTTAGTGATGTTTTATTGCTTATAAGCTAGAAACACAGAGGCCAGCCGAGAAGGGAAAAGTGGAAACACAGAAGAAGAACAGACGAATAAGACAGAATCCAGGTGACAAGAGGAAGGACCACAGCGGATGTGAGAGTCAGCCTTGGCCAAGACAAGGGATACTTCTTCACATGAGAAGGAAGGAAAGGGAGTAAGGATGGGGACAGGCCCATATACTATTGCAGTGACATAAAACCGAGGAAAAGCAAAACTGACAGCCTCAATTTTCTCTGTGAAAGTAAAGTCTTCCCCTGAGGGGAAGCAGGGTAGGGGAACATAAGGAGAGAAACAGAGTCCAGAAAAGTCATGTGGGAGAAACACAGAGTTGGTGACTTTCTAAAAGAAATTTGAGGTTTGATGGCATAAGAACAGACACACAGATCAATGGAACAGACCAGAGAGCCCAGAAATAAACCCATGCATCTATGGTCAATTAACTTATGACAAAGGAGCCAAGAATAAGCAATTGGGAAAGGACAGTCTCTTCAATACAATGGTGTTGGGAAAAGTGGACGGCCACATGCAAAAGAATGAACCTGGACCATGACCTTATCCCATACACAAACATTAACTCAAACTGGATTAAAGACTTGAACGTAAAACCATAAAACTCCTAGAAGAAAACAGGCAGTAAGCTCCTTGACATGGGTCTTGGCAATGGTTTTTTGGATTTGACACCAAAAGTGAAGCAACAAAAACAAAAATAAACAAGTGGGACTACATCAACCCCCAAATCTTCTGCACAACAAAGGAAACCATCAACAAAATGAAAAGGCAACCTAGAGAACGGGAGGGAAAAACAAAGAAACAGTCACAGAGGGGGATGTGATCAAGGTGGCAGGAGTGGGGAAGTGAGCAGATGAGGAATGCTCTCTGGGTGTGGCCCAGAGGGCAGGGAATAGAGTTGGGAAGAGGGTGGAGAGCTGGGAGGAAAAGGCGGAGGAATCAGAGATCTCCAAAAGGTCAGGGAACAGGAGTCACAGGAACAAGGAAATGTTCTCAACCCCAGCCGCACGCAACCCTTGGGGAGCTTTTAAAACATACAGAAGGCTAGGGGCGCTTGGGTGGCTCAGCTGGTTGAGCATCTGACTCTGGAGTTCTTCTCAGGTCATGATCTCACAGTTCATGGGATCGAGCTCTGCATGGGACTCTGCACTGACAGCGTAGAGCCTGCTCGGGATTCTTTCTTCTCCCTCTCTCCCTGTCCCTCCCCCAGTCTTGTGCTCACGTGTGTGTGCAACTCTCACCTCTCTCTCACACAATAAATAAACAAACAAACAAACTTTGTTAAAAAAAGACTAAGCCCACCCCTAAAGACACCCTCAAAGGCCGTGATTCAATCAGTCTGGGAATGGGCACAGTGGGGGTAATAAAATGTTCTCTGGGTGACTCCAATGTATGGCCAAGGCTTAGAACCACTGGAACAAGGAAGTGAGAGGTTTGGAAGAAAAAGATGACATATATCCAAGTTAATGATTTCAGAGGCACTTGGAACACTCTGATCACGCCTGCCACGGTCCTTGTCCTTGCACACATTCTCAGCATCCTTCCCTCCTGTCTGGAAAAATTCTACTTTACCTTTAAGATTCAAGGTAGCTATCACCTCTTTGTGAAGCATCTTCTTGCTCCTCCAGGCAGATTCAAGGGCTCCTTCTCCTACACTCCCAAACCCTCATCAACTTGTCTCTATATAGCATCATTCACCCTGCTTTAGACTTCCAGCAACCAGAACAGCAGTGTAGTACACAGTAGGTACTCATTAGAAGTTTATGGAATCATCGAATAAAATGGAAAAAAAAAAACAACCCAAAAAAACAACCAAGTGTTTTGTTAACATCTCAAGAAATGTTTACATTAGAAGCCTATCTTTACTCAAGCTTTTATCCCATGTAACAGCTAAGCATGATTTAAAATAAAATCTTTTAGGGGCACCTGGGCAGCTCCGTCACTTAAGTGTCCAACTCTTGATTTCAGCTCAGGTCATGATCTCACAGTTGGTGAGATCAAGCCCCGTGTCGGGCTCTGTGCTGACCGTGCAGAGCCTGCTCGGGATTGTGTCTCCCTCTCTCTGACCCTCCCCTGCTCACTCCCTATCTCGCTCTCAAAATAAATGAATGAATAAATGAATGAATGAATCTTAAAATAAAATATTTCAATATTCTATCCAGACCAACTTATTTTGCTCCTCAGTCTTGGCTCAAGAAAATTCGTGCTCAATTCTGCTGTAACTCTCTAAAGAAGAAAAGGCTATTTAGAGTCAAAAGTCTGTTTTGTGACCCAGAACAGACTGGTATACTTCTCTGCCAGACATGATTTCTCATCAGCTGTCACCCTACTAGCTCAAAGTTGTACGTGCTTTGGCCTGAACAGCATTCAGGCCCAGCTGAGGCTCTCGTGCACACGGCACAGCCCTCCGGTCACCACTGTGACCCCCAGTACCTATTTCCAGGCCTTCCTCTGTTTCCTCTCTTCCTCATATTTACCACCTGCATCAGTAGTAACAATGAACAGAAGAGAATCACGTATGATGGGAAACAGCAACACGATAGTAATATAAATGTTAAAAATTATGGAGAAAAACTAGCGCTCTGTGGATATAAACGTGAAAAGATGACTATGTTCCTCTTCTATCCTAGGACCACTCTCTCGCACCTACCTTTTGCTCCATCTGTTCTACATGTAGGACATTTTAGCCTGCTTTCCCCAATACTAATACTATACTGAGACTCAAAAGTCAGTGCCATTCAAGGCACTTCCATTTACCTTTGCCTGATTTTACTATAGAGTCGAGATCAAAAACTAATTTGTCTAATATTCCCTTTAATTTGGGGGGGAGGGGTGGTGTGTGGACGGAGTTAAATCCACCAACACATGGGCTAGGCCCTAAGTGAGAATTCAAGACATTGCTACTCTACATTTTCCAGACTGGAAACACTGAAACAGCCCTCCATGAGTTTCTTACCTACTGAATTCTGCCAATTTTCCTGGAAGTGTTTCTCCAGGAAATCGGGTTTCCCCTTCCCACCTCCTCCACACCTGCTTTCAGGCCCTCATCATCACTTATCAGTTCCTTCTAAATCTCTAAGCATAACGGCTCTGCAGTCTACTCTGACACATTTTGCCCTGTATCATTCTAAGAACAAACTGATCACATAGCCCTCCTGCTTAAAAACATCTACTGGCTCCCTACTGTTCAAATTCAGCTCACTCTACACAAGCCACCTCAAATTCTCCTATGCTAGTCTCCAATCTGCCCTTCCAGTCCCATCTCTTGCCACTGCACCTCCCCATGTTTTCTACACCACAGCCACAATCTACCTTCCTGACAATGCCAACCCCTTCTCAAGTTCCCCCTCTGCACAGAGTCTGTTTCCTCTGCCCTGGAATGTTCTTTGTCCTCCTCTCTCCTAGCCCCACCCTAGACCCCCGCCTGAAAGCTCCTTTATAAATCCTTCAAAACACGGCTCCTTTAGCCTTTCTCTGATCCCTATACACAATGATGGCTGCCGTCCCTCTGTGCTAGCGATGTCACAGGCTGTTCGTATCAGTACTTCTATTCTATACTGTAAATGTCAACTGAGATGTCTCTCTCTCCTTCTAAACTGTAAGTTCCCTGAGGGTGGTGACTCTTTTGTTCATTTTTTAGGATAGGTTTATTGAGATATAATTTACATGTCACAAAGCTCACTTTTAATGTACAATTCAGGGGTGTTTAGCATATTCACAGAGTTGTACATACATCACTACAATCTAATGGCAGAATTCTGTTACCAGCCCAAAAAGAAACCCTCCACTCAGCAGTCACCCTCTATTTCTCCCCCCACCCCCCCCCCCCCCCCCCGCCCCGGCCCAGCCCCTGGCAACCACTAATCTACTTTCTGTCCTTATAGCCTTGCCTTTTCTAGACAGTTCACATAAACAGAATCATACGACACGTGGTCTTTTGTGACTGGCTTTCCTCACTTAGTGTGTCGGGGTTCATCCATGTTGTAGTATGTATCACTGCTTTATTCCTTTTTATGGCCAAATCATAATCCATTGTATCAACAGACCACATTTCGTTTATCTATTTACCAGTTAATGAACATTTGGGTTGTTTCTACATTTTAGCTATTACAAATAATGCTGCTACAAACATTCATGTACAAGCTTTTGTGTGAACATGTTTTTAATTCTTCTGGGTGTACATTCAGGAGCAGAACGGCCAATTATATTTATATTATATTGCTGGTTATATAATGAAATACACTTGACCTTTGAGGACTTGTAGACTGCTGTCCAAAGCAGCTGCACCAGTTTACATTCCCATCAGCAGTGTATGAAGGTTCCAATTTCTCCACAACCTCCCCAACACTCATTTCTGTGTCTTTCTTAAGATGGCCATCCAAGTAGGTATGAAGTGGCACCTCACTGTCGTTTTGCTTTGCATCTCCCCTTCATTTAAAAATTTTCCGAACCTCCAGTACCTTTCGCAAAACCTGGCATGTAAGAGTACTCAACAAATGTCTGATTCATTAACCCATTCACCCATTCGTTAACTAAATATCCATCAAGCATCTGCTATGTGCAAGTTGCTCTTCTCAAGGCCATGAACATCACAGTGCACGACATAAGCAAAATGAATGAGGACTGGATAAGCAAATGCCAGTAACCCTGAGACTCTTCAGTACAGAAGTGGTTCTGCTTCTCCTGGATTTCTGGTGGTTGGACGGGGCCCCAAGACTTTGCCATCACTTCTACATCTATTCATCATGCTGTTATGAAGCTCCACGTCAATTCAGGAGGATCATTTCCTATTCTAGAGCTAGGTGTAAGCTGAGTTCAGAGTGTGACAAGAGCTAATATTATTACTGCCATCGCTCTGCATCCACATGGAGAAACATCTGTTACAGCCTGGCATGGATGTCTCCTTATCTGGTACCAGCCCCACAATTTTTCTTGGGGAATCAACCTTTCTACATGCTAATTCTTTCATTAAACAGAACTTCTGGTGTGCATGACCATGCAGTAGATACGGTTCTAACTGCTAAGGTTACAGCAGCGAGCAAACCTGACAAAATAAAAACACCTACTTTCATGCAGCTTAGGTCCTACGGGTTCAGCCCACGTGTTTCAGGCAGAGATAACGCTGCCCCATACTTCATGGAGGGCACGGCCCAGGCCCAGCCAGTCAGAGTAGCAAATCCCCATGGCTATGGTGACTGGCTCAAGGAAAAGCATGCAACCCACACAAAGCTAATCCTAAGACTGTTGCCGGAATGATCAGAGGAGGGGTGCTCTTTTTCTTGAACTGGAAGATATAAGTCTAGAACTTCAAGGGGTCACCATGAAGAGGCAAACTGAGTTAGCATGAACTTAACAAATGAGCAAGCAGATCTGTAAGATGGAGAGAAAGGAGGAAGCTCTAACGACAGTGTTGGAATCCCTAAAACGAGACATACTTGAAACATGATGCCTCTAGACTTCTCGGGAATTAAAATCAATCGATTGGAGTGTGTGTGCTTAAACCACTTTAAACTGGCCTTCTCCTTTTAGGAATTAAAAAAAAAAACACCTTAGTTAATTAACAGAGTATTTTTTATGAGACCTAAAAAAAATTAGGTAAGCCAGCGTTACTCAAATTCCACGATCAACAAAGCTTTCCTGAACCCCAGAGTCACAAAGATCCCAGCATGGAGATGTAACCCCGTAACTTGGATGACGTCCTAATTCAAACTCATGCTGGAATCTGTACTTAAGCCTACCCGCTCCGCTTTCTCTTTTCTGAGACCTCTAAGCATCTGTCAAAGAAAAATTTTGTCAGTAATGACAGGAAACTCCTCTCCGTAACCTGCCGCTCTCCCTCTGCTCCCATGACACGCTTATAAAATTGGAAATTGACAAATGGGCCCCAGGAAACCCAATGTTGGCCCCGCTCTTCAGTGAAACTTCACAGCTTCTTCATCTTTCTGCTGCACAATTTTATTTCCACTGAGGAGTTAACAGCAATACTTCTACCCTGAGGAATGTTGCCTTTTGAACTAGACTTCTAAGTAGTAAGGAAATGAAATAACTCAGATTTTTTTTTTTTTCTTTTAGGAAGGAGAGGCAAAATAAAGCTGGTTTCCTGAAATTACTCATGAAAGTAAACTCTCAATGTGACAAAAATGATAAGAACCTCTCTATGAACAAAAGAGGTAAAGGTTATGAGGAGGCAGCTTGGGTCATGGAGATCACAGGATTAGAACCTTGGAAGTTTCTAAAGCCAAAGGAGCAGCTTCCCACAGCCGATTCACAGGGCAGCTTCCCCGGGCTCCTAGGATAAAAGGAAGATTTCAACAGCCAGGTCTTACCCACCTAAAAGTTTCCCATGCCCACTCAACTTAATTGCCTGAGGACTCACTTTGTTAAAAATCCCCAGTGGAACCGAGGAGACTCAAGAGAGATGTACCAGATACTTTTCTTCAAGAAACTCAGTCAGGGGTGCCTGGGTAGCTCAGTCGGTTGAGCAACTGACTTCAGCTGAGGTCATGATCTCATGGCTCGTGGGTTTGAGACCCACGTCGGGCTCTGTGCTGACAGCTCAGAGCCTGGTGCCTGCTTCGGATTCTGTGTCTCCCTCTGTCTCTGCCCCTCCCCAACTTGTGCTCGCTCTCTCTCTCTCTCTCTCTCTCAAAAATAAACATTAAAAAAAATTTTTTTTAAAAAGTCAGAAAAGGCAATGAGAAGATAAAGTTATTAAACAGACTCACAATGGCTAAAGTAGGCAGAGAGACTTATGAGAAAAAGGTATTTGCACAGGAAAGAGGTTAAAGGAAGGTACTCCCCAAAACAATCACAGCTAAGCTGGGTCTTAAACAGTAGGTAGGAGTCCGGCAGTGGATCAAGGTGAGAAAGGCACTGCAGATGAGGGAAAACCTGGCATTCCAATATCACCGCTGGCAAATGTGAAGATTAGTCATTTTGGAAACACAAATCACAATGTGTGTATTCAAATAAGAATTATGACCTTCAAAGCAGCCACACTGAGACAGTATATGCTTATCCCAAGGATATTTTTCCTTCTCAATTTCTAAGCCATTTTCATTGTTTAGAAAAGCCTCAACGTCTTTGAAAGATTAATGTATTTTGTAAATATAGCTCTAGACTTTTATGACCAACTCCGATGAATGTGGTCAATGATCACGCTTAGGAATACTGGTTTAGGTGGGAAAAAGCAGGTGAGTGATAAAGTAATGACCCAGGAACTGAAAAGCTGGGCCTCAAGTGAATTCCAACAGGGAGCATGATACAATGGCAGACTCCTTGACTACGCCGCCAGCTGAGACCTCCTGCGAAGGGACTCCTGAGTTGAATCCTGAAGGTTCAACAGGGATTCTTCCAGGCAGATAATGGCATATGTTCTGGGGTATGTTTATTTTTTAAAAGGTTCCTTGTTGGGGCAGCTGGGTGGCTCAGTCAGTTAAGCATCTGACTTTGGCTCAGGTCACGATCTCAACGGTTCGTGGAATCGAGCCTGTGTTGGGCTCTGCGCTGGCAGTGTGAAACCTGCTCGGGATTCTCTCTCCCTTTCTCTCTCTCTCTGTACCCCTCCCCCTATTTGTGCGCGCTCTCTCTCAAAATAAATAAACATTTAAAAAAAAAAAAAAAAAGATTCCCTCTAGTCATAGCTCCCGGGAGTCAGGAAATGGGATAGAAGGCTACCTTGTCCCAGTTATTGGTCCAGATCTTCCCAAATTAGCTGCCATCTGAATTTTCAAGTAAAAAAATGACTGGAATCTATACTCCACTGAAATAAGAATACTGCTTTCCTTGTAAAATGTGTCACATCCTATACCATTGCATGATAGTAGTAGCTGCCATTAAAAAACTGTGCTGGGTAACAGGGTCATTATCTCTTATATAACTACCGATGAATAAAAACAATTTGAGTACCATTAGGAAGAATGAATACACTAGCATAATAAAATATAAGTGACAATTAGAAATTCCTAGAAGTTATTTGATTAGTTTACTTCCATTTAGAAGAAAACACATCATTTTATATACTTGCTAGCTTTGTTCTTACAGTTTCCATACTGAGCCTATGTTGCAATGCATTAAAAGATTTTAAATATTGAAGAAGTCCTAGAAGGATCATTCTCAACAATTTAAACTGTATTTTTTTTTAAAAGGACACATGTATTTACCATGATTTTCCAAAATTAATATGCCTATTCAAACATGTATTTACAAGAAAATCTACTCCCTGCCCCTAAATTATCACAGTATGATTAGATGGCCTCTAAAAATTAGCTCTGAGTTCCTAATTTTCCTGTGTGAATTTAGGTTTTTGACTGTTTTGTATAAAAAGGATACTACCTGTCACTCATACACCTCTACTGAGCTTAGTGTTTATTCTATTATGTTTTATTTTAGTTCTCTGTTGAAACAGATCATGCAGTGTTATGTAAGAGAGAAAACAGCTCGGATGTACATAAGGAGTTTAACTACAGAACTGAGGGACTTTAATAGCTATTTGTCCATAATTTAAATCTACTTACTTAAAAACTCAGAATTTACAGAGTGGTTTGTATCCTAACCAATATGGATTCTGTCAGATTCATCTTTCACTTGCAATCCTATCCTATGTTTAATTCAAACTATTATCGAGAGGCATCTGGGTGGCTCAGTCGGTTAAGCGTCCGACTTCGGCTCAGGTCATGATCTCACAGTTTGTGGGTTTGAGCCCTGCGTTGGGCTCTGTGCTGACAGCTCAGAACCTGGAGCCTGCTTCAGATTTTGTGTCTCCCTCTCTCTGCCCTCCCTGTTTGTGCTCTGTCTCTCTCTCTCTCTCTCTCAAAAATAAACAAACACTAAAAAAAAAAAAAAAAAAAAGACAAAATGTTATCGGAATTGCTTCTTCCTTATTACACTACTGTGAGGCTAAGAATTAAATCCCACACCACACTGTGTGTGGACTAGCATCCATCATGACACAAAGAAACGGATATACAATAAAATTATGGTGGTTTTCTTAAGGCCTGAATTTAACTAGCATAGATCAAGGAGAATACTGAATCGGGGAGCTCTATTCTAGACAAACCCAACAATGGCCAAGATGCTGTTTATGGAGACTCACCACCGACACTTCATTGTTCATACGTAACTGTTCACAGGCTATCAAGTACAATGCTAGAGGGCAAAATTTGACATAGTTTTAGTTTCCTGTTATAATCAACTAAAATATTTTTACATTATGCTATTACTAGAGTCATGCAATTATTACACGAATACAGGTAGGTCCAATTGATTCTTCTATCTTATTTTAACGATCCACTTTTCCACTACATGAGTGAACGATAAAAAGCAAACGTCATTTTAGCAAACCATGTTTAACATCAAAACAACCGTCTATCATAGATATTTGTTAAAATTTTAATATTCAACTGCTTCTCTGCATTGAAAAACATGGAAGTGTGTCTGACCTGGAAGTACTTCTGACATGGATCACTGGACGCCAGCAGTGGAGCAGGAAATAAGTTATAATTTGAAATCTGAAAAGAGGGATCATTTGAGAAATTAAAACCCAAATAACAAAGCATAAAAGAAAAAAAGCATAGCATTGAAAATTCTTCCAAAAGCTGTCAAAAATGTTAATTTTTGGCAGATAATATCAAAATTTGTGTTTATTTATAGTTGATCACAACACATTTGACTGAAATTTGAATTTCTGCTCAACCACATTTTCCATGAACATTTCTTGAGATTTTTTTTTTCCATGCCAGGCTAGAGTTATCATCTATCTATCTATCTATCTATCTACCTACGTGTCTCAACTTTCCAATGCTTTTTCTCATTAAAAACACACAATTCAGAAGGCAGTAGGGAAAAAACTAGTACATTTCACCACATAATAATCTAAACATTCTGTTTGGGAATAAAAAGTGACTATAAATACAACAGAGACAAAAAAAAAACTGAAAAAAAAATAATACTATGACTAAAAGGGCTAATTTCATTTATACAGAAAGATTACCTTGAAATTATTAAGAAAAACATAAACAAGCCTATAGGAAAATAAGCAAAGAACAGGACAAGTCCCCAGAGAAACACAAATATCCAATAAACACATAAATAACTAACCTCACTCAAAAGTAAAGAAAATGCACATTTAAATAACAAGGACTCATTGGTTTTCCTCTACTGGCCTGCAAAGATTAAGAAGCTTTATAACACATAACCTAAAACAACAACACTGGAAAAAGGAATTTTCAAAACTTGCCAATGGGATTAAAATCCGGCAAAACTTTTTGAAGGGCCATTTAGAAATATATGAGCAAATTTAAAATGCATGGACCCCACTGTACAGCAACTGCATTTTTGAGAATTTATTTTACAGATAAACTTACATGGACTCTTGTTCTAAAAGCAAAAGATCAGTAACTAACTGTTCTTCAGTGGACATCTGGTTCATTAAATTATGATACATCCGTACAAAAGAGTACCATGCCGCTATTAGGAAAAACAAAGTGGATCTACATGAACGGATATGAAAGGGTCTCAAGACATATCACTATGAGATGAATAACATGCACAGCAGGGCAAAATCGCATTTGAGTAAAAATCTGAAAAGCCTATACATATATATATGCAAGTAAATACATACATACATACACACATCATACACACATACACACACACACACACACACAGACACACACACACACACACCAAGCATCTACACAGAAAATTTCTTAAAGGAATAGAAAAAGAACTAGACACAGTGGTAAACTGCCAGTTTACCAAATTAGATATATAATAAGGAAAACTGAAAACAGACCTTGTTTTCAATGAGCTGCTATCAGGAATATCACTTGGAATGATAATCTATTATATTAATTCAAATGAAGATACTGTAAGATTCCATTTATATAAAGTACAAAAACAGGAAAAACTTATCTATGTCAGGACAGTGGTTTACCCTGGAGGGCAGGAAAAAGGGAGAAGCAGGAGGGCAGCCTCTGGGACGTTATGATACTAAGCGCTGTTCCTTGATCTGGATAATGGAAGCTCACCAAGCTCTACCCTCACGTGCAAAATTCTGTATGCTCATTATAGTTCTGTGAGATGTTTCATGAAAAAGTCAAATGCTGGCGGTTTTCTAAAGCATTATTCAAATTGTACAACTTTATATTGTGAAGACTAAAGTCTACTCTAACCTTTCCAAACTAGTAACCTTTAATGGGCATTACCCCCAACTTTATGATTCAGATAATGACCTGACAACTTGGTCTACTGACCCACAATACATTTTTAATTATATTTCCACATATTGTGTGTAAGGCTCATTACTCTGGTATAATTAAAAGGGTGGGTTTATTTTAAATTGTCCTGAAACAGCAAAACATGCTGCCTTTATGTACCTTTGCTTTTGTCCTATGCCTTTCTCAGCTCCTGAAAAGTATTTTACAATTTTCTTTTTTTTTTTAAGTTTTTGTCTTCAGTGCACCTTAAGTTATAAGTAGAGACAGATGTGAAGTGACAGCTATTTTAAGAAAATGAATATCAATAAACAGAGAAAAAGCTAAGAAGAGGCATACTTAGAGGAGTAAAAAGGCTTGAACAAACGCTAAGAATCTGCATACTTTTCAGTGCATCTAATCTTTAAAATAAAAAAAAAAAATATTCCTTCTTCCCAACTTGAAACAAACTCCAACTTCTATAAAGGTATGAACTGACATTCAGATAATCACTTCATATTTTAAATGGTCCTCTGCTATTATTATCTGACCAACATTTATTCCATATGTGCATGGGTTATGCTAGGAGCGGGGGATACTTCAGTGATGAAAACACCATTCCCCACTCTCATGGAACTTATAGACAGACCAGTCAGGAAGATGGACATTAATCACAAAATTATTCACATCAGTGTATAAGAAAAAGAATATTAGACTGGAGAATCAGGATACAGTTACCCGAGAAAGTATAATTTAAGTTGCAATTTGAGGACTAAACAGGATTTAGCTGAGTAAACATTATACACCTACCACATGCAAGGCATTCCCTGGCCCCAGGAATACACAAACATGCAGAGTTTCCCTGGGCATTTATATCCTTGATGAATAAACCTAAACGAGCAACGGTTTCCAGTGACTTTGTGGAATGGGCTAATTCTGCATAAAGAATAACCTGAAAAATATAAAAGCACTCAAGTATGTTTTCTTTTAATTTTTTTAAATTTTTATTTATTTTTGAGAGAAAGAGTGTGACTGGGGGAGAGGCAGAGAGAGAGAGGGAGACCTAGAATTCAAAGCAGGCTCCAGGCTCCGTGCTGCCAGCACAAGAGCCTGACGTGGGGCTCGAGCTCACAGACTGTGAGATCATGTCTTGAGGCGAAGTCTGCTGCTTAACTGACTGAGCCACCCACGCACCCCAAGTATGGTTTCAAGAATAATCTGTAGCTGTGCTGTCCAACATGGTAGCCACTAGAAGCAACAGAAGTTAGTAACACTGGAAAGGTGACTAGTGCATCTAAGGGATGCCTGATTTTATTTAATTATAATTAATTTAAATCTAAACTTAGAAAGTGACACTTGATTCTTCAAGGAAACTTCTTGGGTAGGTGAATCTACTTTTTCAACAATATAGTTTATGAAATCTAATACAGATCGAGTATTTCTACTGAAATTCTGCATCCCGGTTGGGTACTAGAAGCGTAAAACACACTGATTTTGAAGACTTGGCATGAAAAAAAGTAAAATATCTCACTAGTAATTTTAAAATATTGATTACATGTTGAAATGATATTTTGGATAGACTGAATTAAATAAAACATATTGTTAAAATTAATTTTGCCCTGATTCATTACTTACTAAAATTTTTTAAACGTATGTTTATTTTTGAGAGAGAGTGAGAGAGAGAGAGAGAGAGAGAAAGAGAGAGAGCGCAAGGGAGATACAGAATCCAAACCAGGCTTCAGGCTCTGAGCTGTCAGCACAGAGCCCGACGAAGGGCTCAGAACCACAAACTGCGAGATCATGACCTGAGCAGAACTTGGATGCTTAACCGACTGAGCCACCCAGGCGCCCTTTGCCCTTTTTTTTTTTTTTTTTTGGAATTGTGGTTACTAGAGAATTCCGAATTACATATATGGCTCACATTACTTTTCTGTTGGAGAAGCACTGATCTAGGGAATGCAGACAGAGTTTGAGACAATGCCCTAGTCAAAGTATTATTTACCTTTTCCATAAAAGCAAAGACAGGCAGAAATGTCACCTCAGCTGTAAAGCGAGGGAAGGTCTGCTAGCATTCAGAACAAGTGTCTCTGCTTCCACGAAATCACATACTGAGTTCAAAGACACAGAGACCTGCGTAGGCCACTACAAGCTCCACGTTAAGAATACAGCTGTGATTTTATTTTTTTATTTAAGTTTATTTATTTGAGAGAGAGAGAGAGAGTGAGCACAAGAGGGGGAGGGGCAGAGACAGGGAGAGACAGAATCCCAAGCAGGTTCCTTCTGCACTGCCAGTGCAGGGCCCAATGTGGGGCTTGAACTCGTGAACCGTGAGATCACAACCTGAGCCGAGATCAAGAGTCAGATGCCCAACCAACGGAGCCATCCAGGCGCCCCAATACAGCTGAGGTCTTAAAGCATAAAACTATGTAAGTGAAACAATCTAGTAACCAGAGTTTCCCTTTCAGCAGCGTTTTCACGTGTCCCATTAATGAAAATCCATAACACTCATATGCTTTGTGATAATGCCACGAAAGCCCAAAAAATGTCCAAAAGGACCACAGAAGAACGTCCCGAAGCAGAAATCATGGAAGCACTATTAAACAAATGAATAAGTATATAAGTTAAATACCCACTTGTATTTGGTTCAGTATGAGATTATATGCTTTTTTCCCATGGGATATAAATAAATTCAAATTTTTATATATACCTCACCTTTTCCTGTCATAACAATCCAAACCTCAATGTCTTCATTTTTGTCAATATAATACGCCCCTGACCAAGAATGCCATCTCTCACACTAATCATGCCCTTAGTGTGTTCCACTTGTGTTACTGATTATTCTTTTTATTTGTGTTACTGATTATTCTTTTTATTTGTGATACTGTGTTTGTAATTTAGAATAAAAACTTTTTCCCCTTATTTTTATTGTATATTTTATCTTTTCTTAATTACACACGGTACCTATGAGGTTTCAAGTAGGGAAGAGATGATACAATCAAATTGAATAATTTGAGGTGGGTTTAATTTAGTTACTATTCAAAAAAGGTCGGCAGGGTAGGAAAACCATAAGGGGTAATGCAGACTCCAGAAGCAGCAAGAGCAAGTCACCATCCTTGTCTGAGGGATGAGAAAACTGTGGGCAGAGAGGGCACTGCCCAACACAACTACCATCTGCAATGGGGGAGTCCCAGCCAGCTTTCAGCAACCCTGAATAAAACTGGGATCTTTTCCTGCTCTCACTGCCTGATCTTTTTAACTATAAGGTTGAGAAACTATTCCTAAGTAAGCTAAAGTTATGGGTAATATTTCTTTTTCCAAGAAAAAAATGAAAACTTCCTTGTGTTCATCCATTTAGATACAGCTTAAGTACTGCATCCTTGATAAAATTTTCTTTGAACTACCTGATTGTTTTTTTTAATGCTTATTTATTTGGTGGAGGGCAGAGACAGAGGGGGAGAATCCCAACCCAACCTCTAGAATAAAGTTCTTTTAACCCTTGACAATCTAATACCCAATTGATTCTAGAACCTCTCATTTACTTAAATCCTGCATTGCCTTCAAAGAGTTACTTTCCTGAAAACTCTAACCCACTGTAATCTGATCAGAAACAATCCCTTGCTATAACAAGTTATTTTGTAAGGTCCCTTTACTATCTTGAAGTGGAATTCATAGATAAGTAAACTATATATACACATGAATTCCAGAAAAGGAGAAATAAAAGGAGAGATACAATTCAATAAGCAAATCTCAGGCCCAACTACACTAGCAATCATGATCTATGGGTAGATTGCTGTGAGTGCAACAACTATAAATACAAACTGAGCCAGGCATGTGCTGTGTTGTCAACCCAGAAATCATGATCTGCACTGCTGTCAATAACAGCAATTTCAAAACGCTGAACAACTCTAAGAAAATTCCAAAAAATGTTAAATACAAGTCATCTAACAATTAGAAGGACTTTCCACTTCTAGAATATGTAGTGTATATTAAAGCCATAAAAAATACTTTAGAACTTCTAGGCTCTTGCAATTATAAACACGCTGTTTGCCTACCTGAGTATTTGGTACAGTGTTCATAGGCTTTGCAGAATGAAATATTCTTTGTTATACAGGGTGCCCTGGTCTCCACCCAGAAATGCAAGTAGGGGGCCTCCTTCCACAGTCCCTAAGGGGCGCTGCGCTGTAGACACTTCCAGCCTCCCCAGCTGTGAAAATTATAACATCAGCCCAGAGTTATCTCTCCACTTCCTAACTCTGACACTGAGGTCCTATATGATCTTGAACCAGTACTTCAGGTCTGAAGCACATCTTATTCAACTGCAAATCGTGGTTACCATCCATCTGACAGTTACTACGAGGATCAAATGAGATACACCAGGTTGCCTGCCTGCTTTGCTTAGTGCCTGGCAGATATTATTTTTTCTTACACATATGACCTCTTTTCTCAACAAGGCTGTAAGCTTTCTGAAAGAAAGGGAGGTGTCCTAGGGATCTTTGCATACCCATTGTAAGTGTTCGGCAAACTTTGGTGGCCCACATCTTCTTTCTTCCCTCCCTGCCCTGTCCTGCCCTCTGTGAAAATGTTCATAAATAATAAACGGAGTCCAAGAATGGAGCGAAGAACTACAATTATAATGGGAACTTTCTTTCTGCCATTACTGAAGTCATTACTGTAACCTGCCAAGCATAGGAAGGGCTGTCAAAAAACTGTCGCTTAACCCTCCTGAAAATATACAAGGTTGGATTCGTTGATAAATACTTTTAAAGTAGACATTGCACTCTAGGATGGGACCTATCTCTAAATTCATACTGATTCAATTATCCTTTAAGGTTTCAAATGTTTTTCCCTAAAGAACTTTAATCTCTATTTTCAGATCTATAATTTGGAAGAGCTGCATCAGATGACTCCACAGTCGAACTCTGAAAAATCCTTTAAATTGCCTACTGCATACAATACACACAGTTTCCATTAAACAACTAAAGTGTGTAAAGTTTTGTGATGCATACATAATGAAGAGTATTTAGTAAGTATATGCATATGCAAAATTTTATTTTTAGTATTTTGTATTTCCACAGAGAAGTAGAGGTGTGGCATACCATATTTCACTCAATGAAAATAACTTGATTTTTTAAAAAAAGTTTTGAGATATGATTACTAGTAACAATTTCTTGCCATCCACATACCTGGGAGCTATATTATCTACTGTTAAGAATCAGTGTTCTGGAAAAGCCTAAATTCTCCACTTACATAACTTAAAATAGAAAAAAAGTTCTCAGCAATAAAGATGCAGGGACTAATCCTATCTCTAATGTCCATATCTTACACAAAAACCCGTAAGGACACTGATTTGTGATTCTAGCTCTTTATCTTACTTGATTCGGTGTTCTCAGTGCCAGATTTTAAAACCAATTCCAAGAACACTATCAAAAAATATGCGCAAAGAAAACTGTTTCCTGGAATGTATCCCAGGGGGGAAAATACCAAAATTGGAAAAGAAATACTTTTAAAACAGAATAAAGGTAGACTTTTCCATTTATGAATTACCTTTATAACTCTTAACAATATTTTTTTAAATGAAGCAAAAGCTTTATGATTCCTCCGCAAATATATTTGACCCCCATTTTTCACACTTCAAAGGCATGACACCTGCAGTTTAGAAATAACAGCAATATTTAATGCTTCTAAGAAGTACCAATTCAAAATATGCTGCTGGATGGCTTTGGAGGGTGGACTGCATCAATGGCCTCAATTAACACCTCTCTGTATCCTTTCCCTCTGCCCCCTAACTTTGTAGCCCCTTCCCACTGACTATGGCCTAGCTGTGTGGCTTGCTCTGGTCATTAGGAGGTTGGCAAATAGAATGATACAGGAGCTTGAAAAGCATGGCTCACTTCCAGCCTCTTGAAAAACGATTAAGATCTGTGCTACTGCCATGAGAACACATCCACGCTGGCCTCTCGGAAGGATGCTGGAGTCTTAGGTAAGATAGATGAATCCTCTTGGCCGAGGCCATCTTAGACCGGCCTAAGCCAGCTGCTCATCAAACACGTGGAAGAGTGTTGCCAAGGGCTGCATGCTGGGCCTGCAGCTAACTGCAGGACCATGAGAGAGCCCAGCAGATACCGTGAACATCCCTCGGCCATCCTGTAGATACCAACGGCTATTGCTGAAGCTACTGAATTTTGCGGTGGTTCATCATGCAACATTACTGTGGTAATAGATAAATGATACATGAATTATACCCACAACAGTCAAAACGAGATAACAGGAGAGCCGTTGGGATTAAACCTCAATCAATCCAGGGCAAGTATGCTGCTGTGTGAGGATCCCACTGTGGGGAACCAAGTTCTTCCCTGCCCTCCCTGGGTTACACAGGAATGTCTTGATCAATACAGGCTTCATCTTTGGTCTCTCCCGTTGTTCATACACAACACACAACCATGTACACTCAGCATGTCAGAGTACCCTGTGATGGCAAATTTTAGGGATGTGTCATAAGGTCATACTAGAAGCATTATTTCTACTAGGAACAAAATCAGAAACAAAAAAACAATAGGAAACTGAATTACATCTCTACGGTGGAGTATTATGCATTATTTAAAAGTGAGGAGGGGCGCCTGGGTGGCTCAGTCGGTTGGGCGTCCGACTTGGGCTCAGGTCATGATCTCGCGGTCCGTGAGTTCGAGCCCCGCGTCAGGCTCTGTGCTGACAGCTCAGAGCCTGGAGCCTGTTTCAGATTCTGTGTCTCCCTCTCTCTTTGACCCTCCCCCGTTCATGCTCTGTCTCTCTGTCTCAAAAATAAATAAACGTAAAAAAATAAAAATAAAAATAAAAAAATAAAAGTGAGGATGTTCTATATATAGTTATCTAGAAAGATCTCTATTAAGTATTATTGAACAAAAAAAACTAGCTATAAAACAGTGTGATGAGTATACTGGCATTACATACACAGTACTTTTAACTTTTCCGTATGTTTGAAAATTGTCATAATGAAAAGTTAAAATAAAGGTAGCAGGCATAGTGTCATTCTTTCATAAATTTAAAAAAAGTCTTTTTGTGGTAAAATAAAACACATTTAGAAAATTACACAAAACAAATAGTTTATTAGTCATTATAAAGAAAACACTCTTACAACTACCACCCAGATCAAAAAAAAGACTTTTCTAGCCACCCCAGAAGGCCCTCCATGAACTTCTTCCATTGTTCCAAAAGTAAACAAACCTATCTTGAACTTACAGTAATTATTTCCTTGCTTTTCTTTATTATTTCATCACCCCACTGTATGACCTTGGTCAATATAGTCAATTCTTTCCCATTTTTAAAAATTTCATAGGTCTTTTAAGTTACATGTAATTTATGTCCCCCTCCATCTTTTTCTTTACCTTACAACTTATTCATTAAAAAACCCAGATCTGAGTAAGTCATGGCATGAAAGGTACAGCATAGGAAATACAGTCAATGGTACTGTTATAGCTCTGTATGGTGACAGATGGCAGCTAGACTTATGGTGAGCATACCATAATAGAGAGACCTGTCAAACTGCTATGTTGTACACCCGAAACTAATATAACGCTGCATGTCACCTCTACTTCAATTTTAAAAATTAAAAAAAAAAAAAAAATCAGGGCCAGATGAGCTATGGAGTTTCCACAGTATGGATTCTGCTGACTGCATACTCACAATACAAGTGAACACGTTGCACTCTCCTCTGAATTTCCTGCAAATTGGCAGCTGGATTCAGAGGCTTGAAAAAATTGAGAAAAAACTGAGATTCAATCCATTTGGTGGGATGCTCTTTCATCAGGAAGCACATAATATCTGGTTTTCACCGATTTCTAACGTTTGCAGTCATTGTCACTCACCGTTTGGATCCATTAAATAAACAGAGATTGAAAAAATGGTAATATTTTAATTCTCTCATTTCATTTTCATTTGTTGAGTGGAAAAATTTTAGGAGATTCTTCCCATCATCTACTACATGGTTATCCAGTAGTCAGTTCACATAAGAAAGGCAGGATAAATACTTGACTCTTTTCTGACTACTTTCAAGGTTAACAAATTGGTGTTCCATCAACCTCAGATGGTAACCAATAATTTTTTTTTCATATCATGAGAGGTCATGGATTTAAACATATTCACAACCCTCATTTCTGAACCTCAAATCGTCCCAGTTTTTACCACTAGGATCATCTTTAGGTTGGCTCCTGAGTCCTTCTGACATGGCCCCAATCTTTGATAGCTTCCTTGCTACTGCCTAGGGATATTACAGGCTCATCTTCTCTTTCCCTGGTTATTTTTGGTGTTGAAAGCTCACTCTTCAGGATATTTCTTAGGAAGAGCTCATAGGAACAATATTTCCTCCCATGACTTCTTGCATGTTAATAATGGTTGGTGTTCTTTATACTTGAAGGTCAATTTTCCTAGGCTTAAAAAATACAGGCTCACATCTTTTCTTTGAGTGCCGTAAATATGTTATTCCATTCTTCTTCTGGCATAAAGTGTTTCTGTCAGAAAGTCTGAGAACAACCTAATTCTGTTGTTTTTCTCTTTTTGTCTACATACCCAAAGGACCTTTTCTCTTGTTTTGGTTTTTTTTAAGGCAGTATGTTTACTAGATTATCTTGACATGGGTTGTTCTAGGTTGATATTCTAAAATACATGGTTTACTCTTTTTTTTTTTTAAGTTTACTTATTTTGAGAGAGAGAGAGAGAGAGAGAGAGAGAGCGAGAGAGAGCGAGCGAGCAGGGGAGATACAGAGAAGCAGAGAGAGAATCCCAAACAGGCTCCACACTATCAGCACAGAGCCCAATGCAGGGCTTGAACTCACTAACCATGAGATTATGACCTGAGCCAAAACCAAGAGTTGGACACTTAACCAACTAAGCCACCCAGGCACCCCGTTTCTGAATTTTTCTAATTCAGATATATGCTGTTCTTTCTCGCCTTATATAATTTTGAAAATAATCCTTTTACTCTCTTTTGAAATAGTATACTTTAATTATTTTTTAAAGCATGTCTTTTTTGGCATGCTTTCATTGTCCATAAGAATATTATTCTGTTCCTTTTTTTTTTAAATAGTATGTTTGTATGGGATGTAGTAATCTTGCTAGTGTTCTGTACTTCTATAAAATTTTATAAAATACAGAACACTAGCAAGATTACATCCCATAAACTCACTATGAAAAGAGAAAGAATAAGGAACAGAGTGATATCCTTACAATGAAACCATGCCAAAAAGACATGCTTTTAAAAATTCAAATATAATATACTATTTCAAAAGAGGGTAAAAGATTATTTTCAAATTATATAAGACATAAAAGAACTGCACACATCTGAATTAGAAACATATATGTATGTGTGTGTGTGTGTGTATATATATATATATACACACACACACACACACACACACATATAACACATATATAATTTACATAGTCTCTGTTTTATTACCTTTCCCTCCCCTATTTGCAAAGCTCTATGAAGGCAAGGACTACCTCTGTTTCACTCATCAGTATATTCCTAATGTCTGGCAGATGGCAGATGTTCAATAAATAGTCCATGAAGGAATGTATAGAATAGTTGACTAAAATGTTAACAGCAGTAATCTCTGGGTGGCAGGATTTAGAAAAATGTCTTCCAAACCTTTGTGTGTTGCTGATTTGGGTAAATTCTTTTATGAGTGAAGCATTTTCATATTCAGAGCAAAGAGTTATTTATTGTCAATGTGAAAGAAGGAAAGTTTGTACATGAAACTCTCTATGTACATAATATACATTGAAAGGAGGGAAGGAAAGAAGGAAGGAAGGAAAGAAGGAAGGAAGGAAAGAAGGGAGGAAAGAAGGGAGGAAAGGAGGAGTAACCCCATCTCCCCATCCCTCCCACCCCCTCACTGCATATGACTTCTATTCATAAAGGAAGCCTCTGGCGTCAGAGGTGATAAAGCTTAGTTTTACTAAGAAAGACTAGGTTTAGAGTTGGTGAAAAGGAAGACAGCAACCACCCATCTGCCTTCCATGCTATATTTGACAAGATTTTACTCTGCAGCTCAGAAAACATGTTAATAGGACTTCTTGTGGTGGAGAGGAAGGGATTAAAAAAGCAAAGAACCTTGTTGTGATAGTTTGGCACTATATCGAAAATGGCACACAGTGCCTGCAATTCATGGAACAAAGATAACATCTTTTCATAAAATCTGCACTCCAAGACATCCCAGATACACAACCAAGAAATGCCGATGGCAGTGACGTAAAAGCACCAAACAGAACAATCCCAAACAAGAACGAGATGAAGCCTTAATTTGCTTAACTGGGCCTTCATATATCTATTAGAGAAAACATAAGAGATGAACTGCCTCATAAAACAGATGGTCTTCTCCAGCTCCCCCTTTTTAAAAAAAAAAAAAAAAGATAATTAAAGGAAACGAAAGAGTAAGGATCTTGTTAAATTGGCTAAGGAAAATGATTTCATTTGAAGTAGAACGCATGAGTTTTTGGAGAAAGGATTTCAAGTTTTCCCTCGGAGCTAACACAGGTCATTTGGCAAAGCCTACCTGAGAAGCGGAAGGCCCTCCTAGGGCAAAAGCCTCCTAGACAGCAGGGAACATCCTGGCAGGCCCCATTAAGAAGCAAAGAGAAAGGCTGAGGGGTAACATGGCCTTGTTGAAAGAGCACTGGATAGGGAGTCAGGACATATGAAATCTGACTTCTTGATTCGTGAGTCCAAGGAACCTACTTCACTTAGTCACTTTTTAATTTTTCTTAGAGAAACCCATTATTCATTCCCCTGTCCTATCTTGGTAGTAAGAATAAATGAGATAATGAGAAAAATCTGTATAACAAAGACTGCAAGTGCAAAATTGTTAGTTTATACTGGAATTCTGTTTCTTTGCTAGATATAAACTCCACTGTGCAGTACTGTTGTACGTTAAAAATCGGAGGGAAGGGAAATGAGGGTCCAGGTACTCGGAACCCAACAGAAGATGACTATGTCCACGTCTGTTCTTTAAGCTCTAAGACACTTTCTTGAGGAGAAGGAGAAGCAGATAAAAGCATACCCTGGGGCTCCTGGGTGGCTCAGTCAGATAAACACCTAACTCCTGATCTCGGCTCAGGTCATGATCTCACAGGTCCGTGGGTTTGAGCTCCACACTGGGCTTTGCACTGGCAGCGCAGAGCCTGCTTGGGATTCTCTCTCTCCCTCACTCTCTGCAAACCACCCCCCCCCCCGCTTGTGCACTCTCTCTCTTTCTAAATAAATAGTTTTTTTTAAGTATACTTCAAAACAACTCAAAATTCTATGCCAGATTCTTTTTTTTTTTTAATGTTTACTTATTTATTTTGAGAGAGAGAGAGCACATGCATGCAAGCGGGAGAGGGGCAGAGAGAGAGGGAGAGAGAGAATCCCAAGCACGTTCTGCACTGTCAGCACAGAGCCTGACAGTGCTGTGTCACACAGGGCTCAAACCCACGAACCGTGAGATCAAGACCTGAGCCAAAAATCAAGAGTCGGACACTCAACTGAGCCACCCAGGCACCCCCCCCCATGCCAGATTCTTTTTTTTTTTTTAATTTTTTTTTTTTTTTTTAGCGTTTATTTATTTTTGAGACAGAGAGAGACAGAGCATGAACGGGGGAGGGTCAGAGAGAGGGAGACACAGAATCCGAAACAGGCTCCAGGCTCTGAGCTGTCAGCACAGAGCCCGACGCGGGGCTCGAACTCACGGATCGTGAGATCATGACCTGAGCTGAAGTCGGCCGCTTAACCGACTGAGCCACCCAGGCACCCCCTCCATGCCACATTCTTAACTGAGACAATGATAGGAGCCAGGAGTCTTTTATGGTCTTGGCTGGGATTCATCCAAGAAAGGGCATTGCCCCCAAATGTCACCAAAAATGACATAATGCCGGGGCGCCTGGGTGGCGCAGTCGGTTAAGCGTCCGACTTCAGCCAGGTCACGATCTCGCGGTCCGTGAGTTCGAGCCCCGCGTCAGGCTCTGGGCCGATGGCTCGGAGCCTGGAGCCTGTTTCCGATTCTGTGTCTCCCTCTCTCTCTGCCCCTCCCCCGTTCATGCTCTGTCTCTCTCTGTCCCAAAAATAAATAAAAAACGTTGAAAAAAAATTAAAAAAAAAAAAATGACATAATGCCTACTGAACCTGAGTTTTTAACCAAAGCCTAGCAGATAATATTAAGCCCTGGGTAATAGTAACTATTGTTGAAGGCTTCTTCTGGGCTAAATAAACATAAACAGTGTGCTCAGTTTCTCTCAGGTCTGACAAGCCCTAAGAGATAGACACCATTTTTCTCATTTTACACAGACACGGACGTAAGGCAAGGCTGAGAAACCTGCAAAACATCAGATGGCTCAGAAGCAGCAGGGCCCAGGCTCTAAATCTGGTCTGCTGATTCTAGAATCCTTAGGTTTGTATTCTACTCCACTGCCTCTCCCTGGAAGTAGAAAGAGGGATGGGACTGGTAAAGCAGAGACTCCAAAGATCCCATCTGTGGAGATTATCAATCCCTCACCCACTGGTTCCAGAAGGTGAGAGTCATAAGCAAGCAATTAGGAAATGGCTTCTCGGGGCGCCTGGGTGGCTCAGTCGGTTAAGCGTCCGACTTCAGCTCAGGTCACGATCTCGCGGTCGGTGAGTTCGAGCCCCGCATCGGGCTCTGGGCTGACGGCTCAGAGCCTGGAGCCTGCTTCCGATTCTGTGTCTCCCTCTCTCTCTGCCCCTCCCCCATTCATGCTCTCTCTCTGTCTCAAAAAATAAATAAACGTTAAAAAAAAAAATTAAAAAAAAAAAAAAGGAAATGGCTTCTCTTCACCAACATCACAAAAGCACCACTGAACTTCCTTTTTGACCTCCCTCCTAATTACCTCTGGACCTCTTCTGTTCTCCCTGCATTCTTGAAATCCTTTCTCCTCTCTCCTTTGGACTTTGCCTGACTCTTCTCATATCACTTCCCCAATTCCTCTTCATGAAAATCAAATCCATTCTATGTTTCCAAAAATTACCATTAAATCTCCTTTCAACACATAATGCATAGGAATCAATCCTGATTTCACTATAGTGGCATAGAGACATTTGGCAATTGTCTTAATGAAAACAATTTCATTTGTTGTTTACCAGGCATTGTCTTAAGACTTCATACATATTAACCGTTTCAATTCTTGTAACCACAGTGTGAGTAGGGAGCTATCATTATCTCCATTTTATAGATGAAGTAACAGACAGCGAGATACTAAGTAAGTGCCTGAGGTCACACATGTAGCAGGTGGTGAAGTACTTTGTTTACAACCTCTCTGAACTTCAGTTCTCTCATCTTGAAAATAAAAATATTCACTTCACGTTGTTACCAGGCAGAAATGGAATAAACATACATAAAGCAGGTTATGACAATAACTTAGATTCTGCCTTCTTCCTCTAGCATTTCCGGGATCATCCTAAGGTACAGTCCGGAAACTTTCAATTAGATGAGAACACCGGGAGATAGGAGGAGTGCTCAGTTTCTTTCGGACGTGTGGTCTCATGTGTGAGTCACACATGGTTGTGAAGTAAGTACTATGATCCCCGTGTTACAGATGAGGGATTCCAGAACTTGAGGGCATGGACACTCTGCTGGTGACTTGAACCGGAATTCGAACCCACATGTGGATATTGTCTCTCCATCGTTTTATAAGGGGCTCGAGGGGACAGCCCAGCCTCTGGCTCCCCATCTTCATCACAAAGCCACAGCCAGGAGAATAGGGTTGCATAAATTCCACACACGGCCAGTGCTGATGCGACTGCTTTACCTTTCCCGGAGAAATCAAGATGGCGAACCATACTCAAAGATAAAAATAGGTGCAGTCACATTTAACGATCTGGCACAATTTCCACCTCCTCTGATAGGAAGAAAAAGGAGGGAGGGAAGGCAAAGAAATGATGAAAGGAAGGAGAGAGGGAAAGAAGAAAATGTCCCAGGCTGTGGATGATAATGAAACAAAACCCAAAGTGGCATCTCTGTGTTGGTCTCTCGTCCACTTACGGATTTTTTTCCACAAGAGTGTCAGCTACTGATCTTGGAACAACCTGCTGTTCCTTCTCAGCCCTTCGGCCAGGGGGCTTACAGTTACAGAGGCCTCAGAGAAGACCAGGAACGGGCCGACCAGGAACACTCTTTCCAGAAAGGCAGCCGGAGGGAAGAAACTGGCCCCGCCCTGCCCCGCAAGGCCGCCACCAGGAACAGCGCGTTCCTCTCAACACAGGATGTCCACTCACACACGCACACCGCGGTCCTCCTCTATCTCTAGCCACCGTCGGCTCTCCTTGGCTCTCCTGGTCAGTGAGGAAAGCGGAAGGCAAGAAACACTGCCAGGGAAGCCGAAACAAAGGAGGCCCCGAATGCAGGCCACACCCACCACCGTGCCTGCCCTCACACCCACTATTCTTAAACTGGGAAGAGGATAAGCCACCTTAGAATTGTCTTAAGATGGCCTTAAAAAAAAAACTGTTTAGACCTCCTCTGGGTCCCGCATCACAATGACAGAGGAGCTCGAGAGGGTCCATAAACTCAGAAATATGTTAGGGCACACTGACGTGGATCTTTTTTCCAGATGGTTTTCTCAAGTTAAGAACCACTGCACTACTTGCTCACAGTGAGAAAACATGGCTGGGGAAAAAAAAAAATCGTCCCCCCCCCCGCCATGAAGTCTCTTCCTCAAGCCCCCTGGTTCAGTGAGGCAGACCTCCAAGCAAGATCTCAGCCATGCTGTCCCACCCTGGCCCCCATATCCACTTGGGGTCTGGCACCAGAGATCCATGCTTAGGAGCTACAGGCATCTGAATTCTCATCCCTTCACTGCCATTATAGAACCTAAGCCAGGGTTCTATGAACTCTCTGGTAAGCCTGTAGTCCACCTCTTGATGGCTGGTCTGCCCTCACTGCAGCCCCCTGCACACTTCTACAGATTTGTCTTCCCAAGAGAATCTGCCACCTTTATCACCACCATACCTACGGCTCCAGGCCATTAAAAGTGAGACCATAGGGGCAAACCACTTGGGTCTGAATTCTGTCTCCATCACCTCCTATGGGTGTCTTTGGGTAAGTCACTTAACCTCTATGCCTCAGTTTCCTCAATTGTAAAATGGAGATGAGAGTACCTACATCAAAGGCTTGCTGCAGGAATCAGGTGTGTGTATGAAACACTCAGAATGGTGGTGGTATAGTCAGTGCTATGGAAGTATTAGCTATCAGCAGCATCAGCATGACTATTTTAAGAGTTCTCCACTGGCTACCAAGTAAAATCCCCATTCCATCCATAGGCTCTCAAGACCCTCCATGTACTAACTCCAACTTGCCTCTAATCTCTGCACACATAAGCCCTTCCTCTACCACCTGACCCCCAAAGGGGCACCAGACTGGGCTCCCCACCCTTCTACTGAACCTACTGATGTCCCATCAGTGCCTATCGAACCTTCACCATATCTGAAGGATGAGCCCAAACACTGATCACACCCAAGACATTGTCATCAAGAATTCCAGTGGACATGGGGCGCCTGAGTGGCTCAGTCGGCTAAGCATCTGACTCTTGACTTCGGCTCAGGCCATGATCTCACAGTTCATGATATTGAGCCCCACATCGGGCTCTGTGCTCCCAGCACAGAGCCTGCTTGGGATTCTGTCCCCCTCTCTATCTGCTCCTCCCCCACTTGCTCTCTATCTCTCTCAAAAAAAAATAAATTTAAAAAAATTCCAGTGGATAGTACTGAAGGTGTTAATGCATCTAGCAGGTTTTGTGGTCCTGCCCCTACCTGCCCAAGAGCCATCTTTCTGGTTTACCACAAAGAAATAACCTTTGTCCTCTCTGGGACTTCGTTTCCTAGCTGCAAAATGAGGCAGTCAGAATCGATGGCTTCCGAAGACTTATTTTGAAGGCCCTTGGGGTTACACGATGTTTCGTTGTTCCTTTGGAATAATCTTTCATTAACGAAGCAGAAGATGTATAGGTTAACCACACACATTTTAATTTTTTGAAATGAATGACTGAAATTGTTTTAGGTCTTAGGTTCCAAGGTTATGAAAAAAACTGTAATTTTACTAGATGCTGTCTAAAATTTCTCTTTATAATTGGAGGATGCTATGACTTATAATCCTTTTTTCCTAAGAGCTTAGAAGACCATTTTTATTTTATACCTTAAATTATCTCATGATGCCTACCACAGTACCACTTCAACCTTCCACGTGGAAAATGATGCGCTGAGTTTTTGCACTAAGTCCAAGCCAGTAAAAAAGAAAACCCAAATTAATTCCCCTACCCCTATTTCAGCAATGCAAACTTCCAGGATAAATGGTTTTCCATAAAAGTACAGAACTAGCCCCCAGATTTCTTGAAATCCCCAGGGTGGAACTTAGCCATAAAAAGTTTGAAAAGAAGTAGAAAATTTAATAATACCATTACCCTGAAATCCAATAAAGCCTGTTGGAGCTTCACATTTTTAAGAAATCAGACTATTTATGCTATTACCCCTAGTACTGCTATAGTTTCCTACAAAGCCATAAATATACACAACGTAGTTCACCAGAACACTGACTAAGACTATCATAAAAAAGGCCATAAGGAAGATACCGGCCATGAAGCATGGTTCCATGGTACTTGCTACAGCAGGTTCGTGCAGGCTAAGTTCATTTATTTTGAAAATTACATTTCTAAGTCCACAACTCATCGCTTTCAACTGTGAACAACTTTTAATACAAGTTAGAATGTCCTTTTCAGAGGCAGTTTTCACACAAGCTAAAGGTCATACTGAATATCACAGAACAGTTACAAGGCAATCACGGCATACGGGAAAAAGCTTGTAACATCTGTAACTTCTACGATCACTGCATTCAGCTTTAAGTCTCAGAAAACCTAACTAACGGTGAATTCAATAAATAGGAAGTAGTTGGGAAGCTCAGGGTTACTGGTGTCAGTTCAACAGGAACAATGTCAGAGCAGATAGCTCGGTGATGCTTTTGGCTTTTCCTTCGTGCTTGTTACCTCATGGTGACATGAGGGCTGCTATGCATTCAGACACCTTATCGATATTCAAGGCCGAACACGGGCGAGAGCAAGTAAGGGCACTGACAGGCTCACGTGTCCGGTTTTATCAGGATAATAACTGCTTTCCTGGAAACCCCACTCCCATCCCACAGGACTTATTCTCAGGTCTCACCAGCCAGAACCAGGTCACATGTAGCTGGTGTGAACCAGTTACAAAGAACTCTGGGAAATCGGGGGTCAGGACCCACACATTGGCTTGGACCATCACAACTAGTGTCTGAGACTGACCACCATGCACTCTGAACTAAATGCAGAGTCTGTGAGCAAAATTGGAGCAGGATATAGGCACTGGGTGGGCAATTATTTGTCTCCATTTTGAGTCTCCATCTTGAGGATAAGAAAGTCATCCAATAAATAGAAAAGACAGTTACACAGTTATTTCCTAAGTGTTTTTTGCTCTCCATCTCAAAAGCATCTGTTACATATAAAGTAATGTTTTACAAATTCCAACACCTATAAAAACAAACAAAAACTGGTTAATCTTTAGGTTTGTAAGTTCTGGTTTTTCTCTCTACATATAAACAGATGAAAATTGACAGTCGGATGGCCAAAAGGTGAGTGCTGTGAATACTCATCAGCACCTCAATGAATTCTACAGAGTTCTACCTGAGGTTTCACCTTTCGCTAGGCAGAAAGGCCATTTTAGCTGAGATACAAACGTTAAGGATAGGGTTAAAGCATCCTAAATGTATTTTCCCCACTCTGTTTTCCCTCTTCTCTCATCCACCTCACGATCCTGCCTGACCAAACAAGCGCATCTCTCTACCACCCTGGATCTCCTGTGGGATCATGACACCAACCCCCCCCCCCCCATAACATTCAGTGCCTTCCCACTGCTCTTGGGAAATTATCAACACTCCTTACGAAGACTCTCAAGTCTGTTCACCCTAGCCTCCTTCTCCAATCCCATCTGTCACCATGACCTACCATGCCCGTTATGCTCTGGACATCCTGGCCTCCTTTCCATTCCTTGAACTGTCTCCATTCTCACTGACCACAATGAGATTTCCTCAGTTCTTCACACAGCTGGCTTCTCCCATGCTTCAAATCACAGATCAAACACCACTTCTTCAGGGACATCTCCTTATGTCACCCGATGTCCTGTGGGCCCTGTCCAGTAACTCTGTCATGCCACTGACTCCTCTACAGCACAGACCAGAATCCATAATTATCTTCTCCGTTGGGTGGCTTTCCTCTTGTCTGCCTCCGTCACTAGAATGAATGGAAGTTGCAGGGAAGCAGCCACCTTACCTACCTTATTCACTGCTCTGTTCCCAGAGCCCAGCACACAGAAAGGCTCTAGGCTGTTCATTCTGCCATCCTGCTTCTGGGGCCATCTTGATGCAGCGGATCTCTAACTTCCCCATAGGTCACTAGCTCCCTGAGGTAGCCACCAAACAGACACTGCGTCCCCAGGAACTTCCCCCCTGCAGTCCCGACCCAGGAATCTCCTCTCCTGCCAGCAGCATCTCTTGCTTGCAACCCCTTCCTCCTCCTCTCACAGCTACTGAAGCAGGCGGCACAGTGGTCAGGAGCACAGACCCTGGAGCCAGACAGCCCGGACTCAAATGCCAACTACACTGGTTACGGAGTAGCCTTAAAGAAGATACTTATCTCCTCTGTGCCTCAGTGTCCTCATCTGTAACTGAGTGATGGCAGCAGTACCTTTATCACAGACGGATGCCGGGAGGACTAAAAGAACATACGTGAAGTTCTTACGACAGTGTCTGGCTAGATTAATAATATAAATAACTCATTATCATGAACATGTTCTTTGTCTTCACAGGGCTGTATCCTTCCCTTGCAGTCCCGTTTCAACAGGTCCCTCCATGATACCCCACTTCATGTGCACTTCAAATAACACCATGGCACCTGCAACCCCATAGCTGCTCTGCCACCTCCGTGATCTGCATCACATCTGTTCCCAGACCTCGGTCCTATGGAGGAGGAAGCTCTCAAAATCTGGGGTCTGGGTGGTCCTTGAACTTCACTGATCACACATATCCTTACTGGCCTCCCCCTCCTCTAAGCTGCTACACCACGTGATTTGATTTTGCTAACTGTCACCTTTGGTCATGTCTACAGATGAAAACATGAACTCTCTGAGGACAGTATGTAACTCTTCTCCATCCTTGGGGAGACAGCACAGCATTAAGTATAGTAGGTACCATATCAATCCGTATCTATTAATTGGCTCGGATCCGCCCTCCAGCCTTAACTCCACCCTGTTCCTCAATCAGAAAAAAAGGGGAAGCTTTTTTTAAGCCTTGCTTAAACTGGACCCTTCAGTGGAATGAACACGGATTTCAAAAACAAAAGGCTTCTAGCTCCTGACATTGGAAAACAACAGGAAATCCTCTTTACCCTTAAGCAAGCCCCAGTCACAAGAATAGAATGGTAGCAGGTATGCATGCATGATTTAGCTACATCATGTTGGATCTATTGGTATCAAGTTCCAAATAAGCAATATGCAACATAAGCCATTTGGGGAATCTCAGACCCTGGGAGATGGGGATCAACACTTCCCATGATTGGACACTCCTAAGAAAGAACTCTAAGGAGAAAACAAATGTAATTCCACAGATGTAAGTATTTTCCATAAAACTGAAAGGGAGAAAATGATTTAAAAGTCTAGATATAGGGGCTCCTGGGTGGCTCAGTTGGTTAAGCGTCCAACTTCAGCTCAGGTCATGATCTTATGGTTTGTGAGTTTGAGCCCCGCATCGGGCTCTATGCTGACAGCTCAGAGCCTGGAGCCTGCTACAGATTCTGTGTCTGCCTCTCTCTCTCTCTCTCTCTCTCTCTCTCTCTCTCTCTCTCTCTCTCTGCCTGCTACACTCACACCCTGTCTGTCTCTCTCTCAAAAATAAATACACATCAAAAAAAAATTTTTTTAAGTCTAGGTATACCTTTAACAAAACATTCTCTACAGACAATATGCAATAGTGCGTGCTTGCTATTTTCTATTTCTCTCCACACATACACGTAAACACACAGGCATGCATACACACACACACACACACACACACACACACACACACTCACACACTCATTAAAGGAAAGTCTGGAGAGTACAGAGGCTAACAACAAACTGACCTATCTCATGACTCTGAAAGATGCCAAGTCATTCCTTTCAGAATTCTATGGGTTTCATTTTGCAAGGATTTTTGTGACCTTCTTTCAGGTCAGCAGAGTTCACTTCCCCAGAGAATAATTTCAGGTTTGCATAAATGAGCAAAGTGTCCAGCAAACCTGGAAAAATAACTCTATCTGCTTTGTTTTCAAAACTGCCCCGTAAAGTCGCATATTTCTCTTCTTTCATTTCCAGAGGTGGCTCCCAGAAGATGGTCTTAACCTCCTAAAGTTTAGATGAAAGATTTCCTCTCAATTACTGCTTTCGCAGGAAGTTCTGTGTTCACCTCCCTGAGGACAACACATTCTTCTCATCTCTCTCTGCGTCAAAATCTACCCACATATACAGAAGACTAATCCATCCCACCATCTGAATTTTCTTCTTCTGAAATTTGGGGGAAAGGCTGTTCAGAAGCCCCTAGAGTTGTTGTCCCAAAAATGCTGGGTATGAGATTTGCAGGTACTCACCACACTATGCAAACAGGTTCCTTGTTCATGGAACAAGAAAGTTAGTCTGTAGAAAATAAAAAGGGAAGTCCCGCTTAGTTCCCTCCAAGGACTGTTCTGCCATGTTTTCTAGGCAGACACCAAACAGGCTTCTTTCCAGGGTGGCCACTCCTACACTGGTGAAGACTTGACCCAGGGCCTCTTGGTTCTGCTCTCTCTTGGTACTGCAGGGAGATGCTAAACCCAGAGCATCCACGTGAAGAGGAGAGTTTTTCATTACCAGAACGAAATAAATTTTGATGCAATGTTTCATTTTCTTGAGCATCTTTTCATTTATTTATTTTTAAATGTGTATCCAAGTTAGTTAGCATCTAACGCAACAATGATTTCAGGAGTAGATTCCTTAAGCCCCTTACCCATTTAGCCCATCCCCCTCCCACAACACCTCCATCAACCCTCTGCTTGCTCTCTATATTTTAGAGTCTCTTACGTTTTGTTCCCCTCCGTTTTCATATTATTTTTGCTTCCCTTCCCCTATGTTCATCTGTTTTGTATCTTAAATTCCTCATATGAGTGAAGTCATATGATACTTGTCTTTCTCTGACTAATTTTGCTTGGCATAATACCCTCTAGTTCCATCCATGTGGTTGCAAACGGCAAGATTTCATTCTTTTTGATTGCCAAGTGACACTCCATTGTGTGTGTGTGTGTGTGTGTGTGTGTGTGTGTGTGTGTATACATACATACCACATCTTCTTTATCCATTCATCCATTGATGGACATTTGGGCTCTTTCCATACTTCAGCTATTATCGGTAACGCTGCTAAAAACACTGGGGTGCATATGCCCCTTCAAAACAGCGCACCTGTATCCCTTGGATAAATACCAAGTAGTGCAACTGCTGGGTCGTAGGGTAGTTCTATTTTTAATTTTTTGAGGAACCTCCATACTGCTTTCCAGAGTGGCTGCACCAGTTTGCATTCGACTGATGCAATATTTCAAACGTCCACCTCAGAAGCAGACTACAGAGGGAATTTTAAGACAAAAAAAAAGCAAAAATTTGCAAAGAAGGGATTTTAATTTAGACTACTGAACTTTAATTTCTCTCTCCTGAGAGATAAATATAGAGCTGTCACCTTTCTTTATTACCATTAACATCAAGATGTAACCTTTACTTACTAGACACGAAGACAAGCTCTATTTTATGAGTATCTAAAAATACAGGCAATAGATAGGACTCTGATAAGCAAGTGCACAGCTTTGGTTCACATGCCATGTAAAAATCTAGAATCTGGCTTACTGATTCTGACACGTGCACAGAAAGCAGTGTTCTACAAGTGGTCAGGAGTCCATGGATGAGACCGTATTTCAAAACACTACAAAACTGGGGTTACTCAGGTGCAAGGCACCTCTGCAGAACACCCATACACTGAATTAATATTTACTAAACATTCATTTATATTTAAGGTTCTCTGGAAATCAGAGATTGTAATCTGGTGATTGAAAGGTCTTAAAAATCCTACAGTCAGGTTGTGCCAAAGTTCTAGTCCATATGGTAGGCCAAGATGACAAAGGAGGATTCTGCCTGTTTCAAATATATGGAAAACCTGAATAACATATACCTAACACCTTATTTTACAAAGAAAAACGTCAAAATCACGAGAAGTAAATCCCTGGGCCAGAACTGAAGATGGAACTCAGTCAGTAGAGAACATTAACACTTGAACACTTGGAAGGCTATCAGAGTACAGTATGGCCTCAATGTCTAAGATTCTGATAATCTACAAAGAAAGGGGCACACAGACCACAGGACCCATGAACCTGGCCAGACAAAGCTGAGCTACCTGCTCTATTCTGGCAGTCACAAAGGGCTGCCCCTCAGTAAAACAACGTCTAGAAAATATTCATTTCCCACCCCTTAAGCTTTGCAAGGAAGCTTTTGTTTGGGAGAAGGAAGGAAGGAAGGAAGGAAGGAAGGAAGGAAGGAAGGAAGGAAAAAAATTTACTTTTCTTAATGTTTGTTTATTTTGAGAGAGTGAGTATGCATGTGCACACATGAGTGGGGGCGGGACAGAGAGAGAGAGAGAGAGAGAGAGAGAGAGAGAGAGAGAGAGAGAATCCCAAGCAGGCTCCATGCTCTCAGTGCACAGCCTGATGTGGGGCTCGATCTCACAAACCCTGAGATCATGACCTGAGCCTGTAATCAAGAGTTGGACACTCAACTGACTGAGCTACCCAGGCACCCCAACAAACAACATTTTTAAAGCCTCACCAATATCAAGTCAAAATCCCAAGACTACTCTTATAGGGAGGTATGGTATCCAAACATATAACATTCATGTAGCCTCAGGTTCCCTGTCCCAAAAAATAATACAAAGACTGGTCCAGAAGCAATGATACCAATGAAGCACGAACTGAAGCAAATGAAAAAAATGCCCTGAGTCTCCACATTCCTATTCACATTGGACTCCCATGGCAAATGACCCCCCATCTGACTGGCCCTCACAAAGTTTAAGACTAAACAAGAAAAAGAGAGATGGCCAACGCAAATGGCACAATCTGCGTCCAAGAGCTAAAAATAGTGGAAAGTCTGAAAGAGGCTTTGTATTGAAACAACTGCAGAATACAAAAACAGGATAGCATGAAAGGACAGCAGGTGAATTTGAAAAAATCTACTAGAAATTGCAAGACTGAAGGAAGGAAGGAAACGAGATATACACACACACACACACACACAGACACACACACTACGTATTATGTATATAGTGTACACGCACAAAAACACACATGCCTACAAACAAGTTCAAGTTCCATACACTGAAAACACTTCTGTTAGGGGCATCTGGGTGGTTCAGCAGGTTAAGCTTCCGACTCTTGGTTTCAGCTCAGGTCATGACCCCATAGTTCATGAGATTGAGCCCCACAGCGGGCTGTGTGCTGACAGTGTGGACAGCCTGCTTGAGATTCTGTCTCCCTCTCTCTCTGCCCCTCCCACAATCATGCGCACACGCACACATGCTCTGTCTCTCAAAATAAATAAACTTAAAAAAAGAGAACAATTCTGTTTATAACAACATCAAACAAGAATAAAATACTTAAAAATACATTTACTAAAGTAGAAATCTTGTACACTGAAAACTATAAAACATCACTGAAAGAAATTAAGGGAGGCCTAAATAAATGAAAGCTATCCACATACATGTATTTGGAAGGCAATACTATGAAGGCAGCAATATATCTCAAAACGATCTAAAAATTAAATGCAGTCCCTATTAAAGAAGTCATCTGGCTTCTTTGCAGAAATTATAAAACTTATCTCAATAAGGGAAAGAACGGTCTTTTGATAAACAGTCCTGGGACAACTAGATATGCACATACAGCAGAATGAACTGAACCACTGCTTGAGAACACATTAACTCAGATGAATCAAACACCCAAATGTAAGCACTAAAATTGTAAGTTATTAGCAAAAAAATAGGACCAAATCTTCAATACCTTGGATTAGGCAATATTTATCAGATATGACATCAAAAATATAAACAACAAAAAACATAAACTTAACTGCATCAAAATTTAAAGCTTTTTGCTTTGAAGGACAATATCAAGCAAGTAAAAATACAAGTATTTTTCTCCTATTTCTGAATAGGAGAAAATTTTTATAGTAACTAGAATATATAAAGGGTATCGTAACCAGAATATATAAAGAAGAAAAGGATAAATAACCCAATTTAAAAATGAACAAAGGAGGGGCACCTGGGTCACTCAGTCGGTTAAGCGACCAACACTTGATTTGCGTTCAGGTCACAATCTCGCATATTATTAGGAGTTTGAGCCCTGTGTCGGGCTCTGCATGCTGACAGTGTGGAGCCTGATTGGGATTCTCTCTCTTTCCTTCTTTCTCTGCCTCTCCCCCGCTCGCTCGCTCACTCTCTCTCTCTCTCTCTCAAAACACGTAAACTTAAAAAAAAATGTTTTTAAATGAACAAAGGATTTGAAAAGATGTTCAACATCATCAAATCATTAGGAAAATGCAAATCAAACCCAGATAACATACTACTTCACAACCACTAGGACAGCTATAATCAAAAAGACAATAAAAAGTAATGTAAGGATGCCAAAAAAAGGGAACCCTCTCACATTACTGGTGGGATTGTAAAAGGGTCCACCTACTTTATAAAACTAAAAATTTCTCAAAAGGTTAAAATAGAGTTACCATATGACCCAGCAATTCTGCTCTCATGTATATACCCAAGGGAAACGGAAACATTTGTCCACTCAAAAACTTGTACGTGAATGTTCATGGCAACGTTATTTAGAATACCAAAAAGTAGGAACAACCCAAATGTCCATAAAGGGATGAATAGAAAAACCAAATACGGGACACCTGGGTGGCTCAGTCAGTTGAGCATCATCTGACTTTGGTTCAGGTCATGATCTCGTGGTTCATGAGCTCAAGCCCCAGCTGTGCTCAGCCTGTCAGCATAGAGCCTGCTTCAGATCCTCGGTCCCCCGCTCTCCTCCCCTGCTTGTGCTCTCTCTTTTTTAGAAAACAAAGAAAAACCAATGTGGTATATCTGTACGACGGAATATTATTCGACAACAAAAAAGAATGAAGTGCTGGGAAGTACTACAACATGGATGAAACTTGAAAACATTATGCTGGAGACACAGTAGCTCCGTGGTTTCTGAGGGGGAAGGGTGGGCAATTGTGGCAGTAACTCCTGATGGGCTCAGGATTTCCTTTCAGAGTGGTGAAAGTGTCCTGGAATTAGACAGTGGTGATGGTCACACGTCTTTGTGAATATACTAAATGCTACTGAATTTTATAATTTAAAGGGGTGAGTTCTGTAGAGTGTGAATTATATCTCGGTTAAGGGGAAAAACTCAACGGGCCAATTCAATAAGATCAGACACAGCCAAAGAACGAATTCGTGAACTGGAAGGTAGTTTGGGTGGAAGCTGTAGAGAGTCCGCTAACAAGCAGGGTTTACTCCAACAGGATTTGGAGATTTGCCAGCAGAACAGTGTCTTGGGTTTGGCATCTCTCTATATCCTTCCTCGTACTAAACCTTGCCTCTTACTCCTGTCAGGTGACAGCACTCCGACTTTGACAAGAGTACCTGGCACAGCAATTCAGAGAGGAGTTGCTTGAGAGGAAACTAAGAATTCTCTAAGTGGATGCAGTAACTTCCCACACAAACACATGTGTGTGTTAAGTTCATACAAGAGCAAATAGTTGGTAGTAAATAGAAAGGGAAAAGCACAACATGGCAAGAGAGAAGGAAGGTGTAGCAACCTGAATAATGTTGTCCCCTCCCCTTCAAAGATACTTACATCCTGATCCCCAGAGGCTGTGAAGTGACCTGATGTGGGCAAAATGGATTCTGCAGATGTGATGGGACTAAGTCTCCAAAGGAGGAGAGATTCTGGATATTTTGGGGGGCACTAAATGCAATTATAACTGTCTTTATAGGAGGAAGCAGAGTCAGATTTAACTACAGAAGGGGAGAAGGTGATGCAAGCCGAGACTAGAGCGATCCACTTTGAAGACGGAGACAGGGGCCCCAAGACAAGAACACAGGAACTCCCAGAAGCTGAAAAAGTCAAAGCTACAGATTCTCCCCGAGAGAGAGACTCCAAGTGGAATCAGCCCGGCTGACACCTGGGCAGCCCAGTAAGACCCCTTTCAGACGTCAGGTCTCCAAAATGGTAAGAGAATAAAACTGTGTTGTTTTAAGCCACTACGCAGTACTTTATTACAGCAGCAACAGAAAACATACAGGAGGTAGGAGGGAGAACAGGAAGATTTGGTAATTCAGCCTTGACAGAGATAAAAGAAACTGACCCTAAAAACATACAAGGGCATTTAGAGCTGTTTCCCATCTTGCAAAGGAGGAAACTAAGGAGATATGGGTGAGAAGGATAATGAGTCAGGCGGGTGCAAAACAGTGTGGGCTGTCACGTATAGAAAGAAGCTACCCGAATACAACCAAAGCTAGAGAACCGAGTGTGTTACAAAACAGGATTCGGAAAAATTTGTAATGTGCAAGGAGTTTCCACCCCCCATCAATGCTAAGTAAGTTTTCAAGTAAGTACTTATTTGTTCATTCATTCAATGTATATTTATTGAGCACTTACTATATGTCAGGCCTTGTACTTAATCACATTCATAATGGTTACTCAAAACTTTTCCTATCAGAAGCACACTAGGAAGTGGATGCTATCACACTGTCTCAGCTAACTAGATAAACCAAAACATTATCTTGTGAAAGCATTTTTATTTTTATCACTGCTATTATGTAGTAAAGTGGATTACCTTTACTTATTTGAATGTGATCACTCTCCTTTAAAAGCTCTTTGTCTTGGCCTATTTGCAGACATTTTAAGCAGTTAAAATCCAAGTTTAAATAATACTTCACTACCCATTCATTTTCTGAGTTCTACGTTTGGAATTCATTTGCTCTGATTTTGACCTGGTTCTCCCTACGGCCAAACTCACTCACTGTTCTTTGTCGAAAATAAATATAATTGAATTTTTCAACTAGAGATTACCTAAATATCATCCAGTCCAACTCCTCAATTTACAGATGTCATAAATAAGACTCGGTTATTTTTTTTAATTTTTTTAAAAATTATTTATTTTCAGAGAGAGACAGCATGAGCAGGGGAGGGGGAGGGAGGGGGAGGGAGGGAGGGAGGGAGGGAGAGAGAGAGAGAGAGAGAGAGAGAGAGAGAATGAATCCCAAGCAGATGCACACTGTCAGCACAGAGCCCAAAGTGGGGCTTGAATCCATGAACCATGAGAACATGATCTGAGCCGAAATCAAGAATCTGATGCTCAATGCACTGCACTGAGCCACCCAGATACTCCAAGACTCGGTTGGTTCTAATAACTTGTCCATGCCTTTAGCTCTACTTGGCAGGCCCAGGTCTGGACTCAGGCCTCCTGTCTCCCTATCCAGGGCTCCGCAGCAATCACAGGCTGTTTGCTATCAAACACAGAGTTCTAAGTGCAGGGACTCTCCTATTTTAATTAAACTCCTCAGGTTATTGCCATATGAAAACCCTGGCAACTTGTCTTCTTAAAGAACTAGACATTTAACTTAAAACCAATAGAGGGGCACCTGGGTGGCTCAGTCGGTTAAGCATCCGACTTCGGCTGAGGTCATGATCTCACTGTTCCCAAGTTTGAGCCCCAACATCGGGCTCTGTGCTGACAGCTCAGACCCTGGAGCCTGTTTCAGATTCTGTGTCTCCCTCTCTGTCTCTGCCCCCCCCTCTCTCTCTCAAAAATAAACATTAAAAAATTAAAAAAAAAAATAATAACACAATACAAACCACACACAATGAAAACAAGTTACATTATCTGCACAAAAAGAAGTTGAGTTTTTTTACATTTGCATCACACATATTTCATGCAGCTGATTTTCGACTACTGAACAGATAAAAAAAAGTTAAGCCTCAATATGAGGGGGAAAAAAAGAAAATGCAAACTATAACAATAAGGATAGCATTTTTAACCTATCATATCAGAAAGTGTTTTTTATCTTTGCGTTTCCAGAATAGGAAGAAATGTTCAGTCTTCACACAAGGGCAATGGAATGGAAATAGATACAACTTCTCCAGAGGGCAGTTCGGGTGTGCATAGCAATGTCTTTATAATGTGCAAACAACCTTTTAACTCAGCGGTTTCACCTATGGCCATTTCTTAAGGAGAAAAATAGAGTTACGAGTGATGATTAATCCAGAAGGACATCAAGAGATTGGAAATACCCTAAATGCTCAACAGTGGGTGATTGGTAATCACGATATACCCGTGCAATGTAATAATGTGTTAGATTGTTAAAAATCACATACTAAAAGAAGATTTAATGTCAGAAATTTTCATGATGAATTAGTGACAAAAAGCACATGGTAACATAAGACATGTTGTATGATCACAATAATGTTTAATCTAAAGGTACCAATGCACCAAGACCATAAAAAACACATCCAAAATGTTAAGGATGGGTTTTTTTCTTTGTGCTTTTCAGTATTTATACATTTTCTAAGATAAATGGATCTTTTTTCCTCCCATCAGACAGAGGAAGAATTTAATCAGCGTTATTTTTAAAATCTTGTTCCTTTAGGGGCACCTGAGCAACCGACTTTGGCTCAGGTCATGATCTGTTTGTGAGTTCGAGCCCCGTGTTGGGCTCTGTACTGACAGCTCAGAGCCTGGAGCCTGCTTTGGATTCTGTGTCTCCCTCCCTCTCTGTCCCTCCCCCACTCATGTTCTGTCTCTCGCTGTCTCAGAAATAAATATTAAAAAAATAAAAAAAAAATAATAAAAAAAATAAAATCTTGTTCCTTTAACATTCCCCAATTCCAATATCCCCCTCACTGTTCAGGGAATCTTACTACTAAAACTATGAGACTCCCCAAGGACTCCTCAGCTGTGATCACCAGCATCTGGACAATCCTGCAGGACTTCCTCCCACACCAGGAAAACCGATTAAAACCAGAGCAGAAAGCCCCTCTTTTGGGTGACTGCGTCATTTCCTGCCTGTCCTGGGCACTGAAACCCACTTGACTATTAATGATCTTGAGCACTGCTCTCAGACTTCTGGACTCAACGCAAATTCTGAAAGTTTCCTCACACCCCAGCTGAGTTCAGAAACTCTGCTCCTTCCCACTCCCCCACCACCAATTCTGTCCAAGGACGCTTTCCACTAGCATGTGATCTCTTAGGCCAGTGCTTTCCAAACTGGGAGCTGAGACCCATTAATGGTTATTGAAAATCGATGTAACAGGTCCTAACCAGCCCTTTTTTAACCATGGTAAAAGTTGTTCTTTAACGTCAAGCAGCCTCCCTGCATTCAACTGTTTTTACTTCCTCCCTCTGGAATACCACACAGATAGTCTACCGCTGGCCACAGCTGGTTTTAAGCTGCCAGGAAAGTAAACGTACTAGTCTAGAAAGATATTTATGACACTTTGTTGAGTAAACACCATGGACGACATTATCCCATTTCTGTAAATAATCAGAAAATAAATATATCGAGAGAGAATATTTGACTTACAGAAGGGTATTCAACAAAGGCATAAAATGGTTAATCTCTTGGTATGTGGAGGTGTAAGAGCTTATTTTCTCTTTATTTTTAATTTTTTTCTATATTAAACATGTATTACTTGTATGATTTAAAAGTGTTATTACCATTAAGGTATTTATTACTATTACTCTTTCTACACGAAGTGCTCTCTTAAGGCCTCTGTGTCATTTGTGGCTCCCGAGTTTAATTGGATAAAAGAGGAGACAGAGACAGATGTCGGCATTCTTTGATGCTGAATCTTGTAGGTCTTTAAGACCTGTATTTACCAAAAGCCCTGGTGTGGAGAACTTGTGAGTGGATACCACCTAAATAAATGATCACCAGGTCACTAGACAACCCCAGCGTAGGAGAGAATACAGATGGGGACAAGGTCAGGCGGGGTGGGGTGGAGGGGATAAAACCCAGGCTCAAACTGCAACTCTGCTCTGACAAGTTACTTTTCTGTTTCAAGCGTCAGTTTTCTTATCTGTGAAATGGGGATAACACGATGAATCTTTACAAACCAATGCCTTTCATGGCACCTGGGTGGCTCAGTCGGTTAAGCATCCAACTCTTGATTTTGGCCGAGGTCATGATCTCAGGGTTCATGAGATTGAGCCTCATGTCAGGCTCTGCGCTGATAGTGTGGAGCCTGCTTGGATTTCTCTCTCTCTCTCCCCCCCCCTCTCTCTCTCTCTCTCTCTGCTCCTCCCCTGCTCTCTCTCTCTCAAAATAAATAAACTTAAAAAACAAAACAAAACGAAGCCTTTCATTAATGACACCAAGGAGGTCAAGAAGGGAAGGCCAAAAGAAACGGTTGTGTGTGCCTGTCACTGTTTAAACGTTTGAAACAGAAATTTCTTAAGTGCAGAAAAGGAGGAAACAGCTACCCTCTGAGAGAGGGAAAGGAAGGTGGAAGCAGAGCCAGGGGTAGGTGAGCAGCACATGTTGAAGCTACGGACTGCCCTGGAGGCAAGCTCGGCCCAGAGCTCTGGAAAATGCTTACGGGGGGCTTCCTGCAGACAATTATCAGATCGCATCCCAAACCCAAAGTGATGCTACAATTATCTAAGGATCTGCCATAGATAAAGCACTGTCCTCACAGGCAGAGAAGACGAGGGAAGTGGAAAAAGAGTTTAGTGTCAAAGTTCAGACCAAGTATATAAAGATTCCAAAATATAAAGAGCCATTTGGGACATAAGCGTCAGGAGGGACATTTAAAAGCTACCTGGGCACACGCTACTACTATCTGGGAAACCAGGGAAGCTTGCTGGGAATGAGGGCAATTCTGCTACACCCTAAAGCCACAGTAGAGTTGCAGCAGGTGGTCAAAAGATGGATCTGAATTCCAGAGAGGGAACGGCACAGGGACCCAAAGGCACCAGTATGTCTCGGTGGGAGGAGCCCACTGAGGCTAGTGTAAGATATCTGCTGAGGAGTAATACTACCAACAAAAACTATTATTAACCATGAGTCAGGGGTACTAAAATAAGGGGCAGCGAAAGAAAATGTGGAGGACTCAAATGTCAGGGTGACCTTCTAGACGAGTGGGGATGCACGAAACATTCTCCACGGGGAGGCCATTAGGTGAATCTGGCTGGATTTATGAGCCCAATTTGCAGGGAGAGGGACTGCAGGCCAGAGGTCAGGAGACTATGGCCACAGTCCAGATCCTGACAGCTACAGCTGGCGCAGCTGAAGGCACGCAGGAGAATGGCTAGGTGCGAACACACAAAACAACAAGGATGCAATCTTATTAGCCAGTCCCAGGATAGTTTTCAAACTCTAGTCTCAACACAAGCACTAATATCTGCATGAAAAGAGTGGGGAGATCACCTCTAGCTATTGACTTCTTATTCTGGTGTTCAATGGATGCCATGCCCCATTCCACCAAAGAACAGCATCCTATCCTGAAAGAAGACAGTGCTGAAAGGGAAAATGATGATCCTAAGACAGAAACATTGAAAATCTAAAACTCCAATTTGCCATATGAGCCTCAAAAATTGTTCAGAGCACAGCACTGTATACTATCAACCCTAGACTCATGGTTCTGACCACACTTAAGGACAAAATTATAAACTCTACAGAGAATTTCTTTTCCCTTGAAATATTTTCTCTCCTCCAGGGAACATTGTGGCCCTGTTCAGACCTAGTACCGGTCCAGAAACCCCAGGTCATCTTAATTTTCTTGCCTCAGGTGACAGGAGACAGAGCAGCTGAGGGTAATGTTTCCTACCACTAAGAGGGGCCACTAAAGAATGTCAGCTGGAGGTTTCAACAAGCAAATCTTATTTCGTAATCAGGAGAAGGGAGATACAAGGGGGGAGAAAGGGGAGAACGGAAAGCACACCACATAAAATAAATGATGGTTTTTTAATATACGGAACTAAGGGTGCAACAACACTATTAAGGAGACGAAAGGCACGAAAGGGTGAGAACTACATTCTAGTTCCAAGGAACCATCTGTGTGCCCACCACAAAATGCAGCCACTCATCTTCGTTCCCACCCGGAAAAAAGCACCATGCACAGCAGAGGCCTCTGGGAAAGGCTAGCACATCCCTGGCACCCAGGAAGGGTAAAACAAGGACGTTTTTCTCCTAGAGAGTTCTTCCTAAGTCAAGTGAAGAAGAAATGTTTCCTTTCAACTACTCAACAGCCCTGTCTGCTGTGAAGCTCAAAGCCCCCTTGGAAAGCTCCAAAGATGTATGGTGAATCACTCACGAAGACAGTGAACGATGAGCTGGTCCACATACATAATTTTCTAAGTAAATTTACTTCTTCCACCCTGAGAACCCTGACAACGTTCAAACTTTTAACCATTTTGAAAGATGAATTTCTTCAAAATATATTAGATTGAACCACATAAAATTAGCATTTTTGTAGGACAAAACTGGTCAAAAAATAACAAATTCATATGTTTCAATCATAGTACATGGCTTCCAACTTCTTTCACAGCAGGAATAGGCAAATTTTTTCTCAACAGGACAGATCGCAGATAGTTTAGGCTCTGAGGGCCAAGAGGCAAAGTAGATTATGTAGGTGCTTACATACCCATTTAAAAATATAAAAACAATTGTCAGGTCCTACAAAAACAAGTGTAGGCTGGATTTGGCCCATGGGCTAGTTTGCTGACCTCTATCTTACAGTGTATGAGGGTAAATTTTTTCTGATGTTCACTATGAAAACTGCTAATTTTAGGGTAACATAATAATGCTGTTGGAGGATACTAAATTATACGTGTAAAAGCTGTTTATCCCCCCGCTGTGGGCTGTTATCGCTGGTGGTTGGTCTGAATCTCTGCTCTGTTGTCAGCTCTCCCTTCCTCCACTGCTTCTAACAACCTGGCTTATATTTTAGAAGCAATGGTCTGGGGGAGGGTTTGAGGGCAGTTCTAACTTTTCTATGAAGAAAAACATGGAGGTGTACAAGGAAATGGGACTTGATATGAATAAACATTGAAAAGAATATGGGAGCAAAGGCACTCTGGGAAATTACCCCAAGCACACCCCTGATTTGAAGCCAAAATTCCAGAGGTCCAAAGGAAGCAACAAAAGCAAATAAATATGTAAACAGCTGGCCCAAACCTAAAAGTCTAAAGGGGCAAAAAATAAGTTTAAGACAAACTCTCCTTTATAGAAATAGGAGAGATTATTAAAGGGGCAATAATAATTTTTCTCCTAAATTAATCTGAGATAGAGACAAACAGGAAAAGGCCACAACAGTAGCCATTCCTGAAAGACTATAATTGGAAAAACAAGTTTTGTGAGACACTGAAAGTCATCGCTGAGGGAATCAGGAGTTTCCTCCTTTGGAGAATGCTAACAAATAAAGAGTCACGGGCTCTCTCCTTAACACGTATTCAACAACGCCATGCCCAGAGGACTTCTCTTCTGGGTCCGGGAACTTTTTTACTCAAAAGAATTGTAAAAAGCAGTGGGAAATGATTTTAATTTATGGCACTCCTACTGTTTCAAATGTTATATATTGTGATGAAAAGAAAAACTTAAAAAAAAAAAAAACCCCTATCTATGAGCGGATGCATTAAAACAGAAGAGGGAGACTACTGCTGATACATACTTCTGGCTTTCTATGGCCACTGGATTAGAAAAAGCCTAATTTAAATAACATTTCCCATCATTCAATATTAAAAACGTACCCTAGAGCAACGCATCCTCCTGCATTTCTAAACACTCTCATTTAAATGTTACAAACCTTTACCGCAATAGTCTACAATGAAACTTAAAGGAAAAAAGAAGAGGGACCAATCCCATACGTACATGAGCTGCCTGGGTGACAGTGAGCCTCCGGGTACCGTCTGCCCATAGCGACCAGTCAGCACATTAGCAGGGGCCTCGGCAGTTTCCAAGTACTCAGGAAAGACTGAGATGGTTAGCTGTCATGAGGGATAGGGATGGGGGTGGGGGTGGGGGTGAGACAAAAAAAAAAAAAAGTAGAAACAAAACAGATTTAGGATAATGACTGCATTTTTTTTCATTAAAATGCTAATGATGACCACAAATTTCCAGCTAACCACATTTATGAATTATTCATAGTCACATGCAAGATGAAGTCCCCCTGTCACTGCAGGCGCACACAGAGCCTACTGATGGTTAGCATGTGGCCCCTGTAATAAGTGTGACAGAAGTGCAGGTCACTGCAAGTCTATCCATCAGGGCTGGCCCTCCCTGGCCCTCTTCAGAAGACCAGGCAATCCCACCCACATTTTGTTGGTGTTCCCCTCAACTCTTCCTTAAAGTCAAGGAACAACTCTAGCCTGGTTCTTTGTTGTGACATCTGAACTAATATCCTGTAAAAACTCTAAAAGCTTGAGAGAAAAAAAGAAATCTGCTGTACTGGGTAGAGAAGACATCAGACTGATTTTTTAAGAAAACTTTCCATTGAAGTATTACATAAATATAGAAAGAGTACACATACCATTAAGTAAACAGCTCAATGAATTTTCCTAAACTGACACACCAGATCAAAACCTAGAACATTATCAGCACCCCAGAAGCCCCCTTCATGTCCCCTCCTGAAGTCAACTGAATGCAAAGATTACTTCTCATTTTTGTAGACATCACACTGATTTGCTGTCATTATTAATTTCTCATTTAAAAAACATACACTGAACACTCCTATATGCCAGGCACTGAAATCCATAACCCTCTGATATTAGAAGAATATTAGAATTAGAGGAATAAAGACAAACCTAGTTACAGCAAGGTTGTAGGTAAGAGCATTGGGATGTTGGAGGCAATAGATGAAATGACAATAATGCTGTAGATAAAACAGCTGGGAAGGCTCTTTACTGAGAATGGGTTGACATGTAAATTGTTTGACAACCTAGATCTTGAAAATCTTGGTTTCTCACTCATGCTACCCTCCAAAATTGAAACAGCCCAAACCTGTTTTAAGGTAAATAAACACATACACCAGTGCATATCAGGACGGATGGGGCATCTGTGAGGCGAGCACATCGATAGTAGAACTTAGCAGTATGAAAAAGCATCTTGTAAGTAAAACATCCAGAAGAACGATCTGCCTAAAATGACCTTTGGCTTGGGGTGCCAACATTGCCAAAGGTTTACATAAGTTTCATTCAGTGAAACCAGTACCCACCATCTCACAAGGCTTCAGAAGATGCTTCAATTCAAAGACCCCTCCAAGCATGACCAGGTGAATAAAAATGAAGAGTCAGACATTTGAAAATAAAGATAAGGAAAGGGAGTACAGTTGGCCATGGCTCCTGCCTCTGAGATTGCCCAGCGTAATGCTTCTTCAGACAGCAGCAACGCCATCCCCCTCAGGCTCCTGTCCACTTTCCACTTCAGGTTCTGGCAAATTCAGAAGTGCAGGAAGTGACTTAGTTCTTGGAAAGCACTCCAATAAATACACAACAGCAAGGTTCATTAGAAAGTCTAATGCAACGGAAAACACCTTAAAAAGTAGATTTTATGTTTTGTAGGCGGATTTTGTGATTTCAAAAGCTGTGAGGCTTCCAGAGCTGGTCTATTCTGTTACCATGAACACCTCCAGGCCATCTTTGGAAGATGGCTGAATTTCAGAATTCTAGATAAACATGTCACTGTCATTAAGTCAGCCAGGATGGACATGGTTCCAAAGAGATCAGAAACCTAACTGGGCCATTCCTCTTTGCATCCCCAGGGCATAGGATTCATAGCAAACAGTCAACAAGTATGGAATAAATCGACAAGCCAGTACATAAGTCAAGAGCTCTCACAACTAAGAGGTAAAGAGGCTAATTAAATGGTGAGAACAGGAATAGTCTATTCCTTCTTTTCTCAACCTAATTGACTCAAAGCCAAGCTGCAAATCAGACTCAACTGCATTTACTCTCCTCCTCACAGAAAAAATCTTTATGAAGTCATAAATGCATATAGTGTGGTAAGTAAGAGGATTCAGAAAAAATGAAATTATGAAAAACAGGATGCCTCATAAATGGGAAAATAGCTAGGTGTGAACATTTTGAGCATGCAAAGGAATAGAAATTGCCCACTTTACATCTGTCTGCCTTCTTTGTTACCCTTCTGTGTGAAGGACAGGACGTCATTACTCTAACAGCATGGTGCCTCTCCTCCCAGATGCTCATTCACACAGCAACCTACTCAGGTTCAACCCACTGGGGCAACAGATAGTAATGAGATAATCAAGTCTGGCTTCCTTGAAAATCCAGAAAATTCACTCACTACAGGTCTATGTTTTTGTCCCTAATATATATTTATATTATTCATCATTTCGCGTCTTTTACAACACATAAGCTCTGTGGTATCACTGACCCTACTGAACACATTTTACACATTATACGGCAGCACGCTCCGGTACTGTCTGGAAATAACTTTAACGATTAAATTTCCCAAAGCCAGGAAGCGTGGGTTGTTGCTGTTTTTTGTTTTGTTTTGTTTTGTTTTGTTTGCTTGTTGTTGTTGTTGTTTTTTTAGTAGGTATTATGGGACATTTTTCTGACTGTAAAAAAAAAAAAACTCAGTCCTAAAAACATCAAATCTGTTTCTGCCCATCTGATCAGCCAATACCCCAAGAAGGAAACAAATCTTTGAGACTACCATTCTTTTTCCTATTTTTAAGAATACTAAGAAACCAAGAGGAACAATGCACTATTCACTCGAATGCAGGCCATTGAGGGGAGGAGAGGGATATTTATGCCTGTCCACAAAATGTTTAGTGTGCAACTTTTTAATTACTATATTTATGGGACTATCCATAATATATTCACTAACACAAATGCTCTACAGGGCCATTTATCCTCAACAAATACATTAATGTTTCCCTCCTCTTCTACAAACCCTTATTATGCTGATGTGAGGCAAAAATGCCAAGAATTCTCCCCAAAATAAACATTTCATGTCAACAACCACTTGCTCCACTATCTCCCTTGTTAACTATTTTATGATACTGTAGCATCTCTACTTAAGTATTTGCTGCTATTGACCTAAAAGACAAATCTGTAAACAAAACGTTAAAAAAAAGACTTTGTTTTAATGAACCATTTTTTGATAAGAAAGCTGGTGCAAGCTACTAAAAAAAATTGGTTATGCTCCTCACAAATATTCTATAACTCATTATAATTCTCTGCCTCACTATGCTGTTATAATACTATATAATTTCTGCTTTTTAGAAACCGCAAGGAGGAAGAAGATCTTGAGAATGATCAAGATTTTCATAACAGTTGAAGGACTGACTACCCATCTAAGTAATAAAATGGGTTTAGCTTCAACCGTACTGGATTAAATTTTTTTTCTAAAATGTAATGCCTTCTCGGAACATACAGAATATAATTAATCTTTGGTGACGTGGGATCATCAATATGACTACCAATTATCTTGCTCCGTTGGAACATGAAAACACTGAACTAAAGGAGCTGGCTCAGGGGATACTGGGCAGAGGCTGAGTTTCTACGGCCATGACCAGAGCTGGCAGGATTGGAGTTCCTCCCAAAGCCAACAGGACACTCTGAGAATCAAAACTAAGATTGCGGAGTTTCAAACAGCAAGGAAAGTACAGGTATAAAAACACCCTGGAGAGCTAAAGGTGAAATCCAAGTTACAGATCCAGGTCTAGAACCAAGCAGAGTCAGGATCCTAGAGGAAGAAAAAAATCAATGGAATAGAGGGACAGGGTGCAATACTGGTTTTGTGCGCACTGCTGGTAAATGGAACACACCTGCCTATGAAGGCCAGTGGCGAGACAAGCTTCGGAGGCACAGAGGGCTGTCTGCTCTTCTACTCAAAGGCCGCTGACTGCTCGGCTCCAGGAGACACTTTGGCTGCCTTTCATATCCTTATCTCCTCGCCCTCGCCCCAGCCCTCAAGAGTCAAGTCTCATTGCGGTCAGAGTAGGAACCTTTCCCTTTCTCAAGTCAGCTATGATTTTGGAAACCAAATAAAATTTAGAAGAGAATGAAACTTAAAATACCAAACTCCAGATAAGGTGTGAAGGGCACAGTGCACAGACTCTGAACCCATACTTGGGCAGCTGAGATGTCTTCTTTGTTTATTCCTTGGTTCTTACAGAATGCAAATAGTAGGGCTCATTTGAAGTCAGTTAGTACAAACACAGCCAGGCCTAAAACATGCCCTGGGGTGATATTTGTAAGTTGACTACTGTTATTTAACAAGGACTTCTTCTAGAGAGATCCAATAAGCCAAGTATCTAGAAACACAATGGAATTAATTGCTCTGCCGTGAAGCATCTGTGGGGATGTGGGAATAAACTCAAGGGTTGGATGAATGAGGGTTTTGCCACTGGAGAATTAAGTGGTTGGGGGCAAGTCGATTACCCTGTATGCCTCATCTGTAAAATGGGTTAATGATACCTACCTTGTAAAGGTGTGAATAAGAACAAAATGTACAACTCAGATGATATCAACAAATGTAAATTAAACCTTAATTAAGTGGAAGCACCGCACAGAAGCCCCTATGACACACAGATCTTTATTTAGAGCTGAGAAAGTCATCTGCCTTGCGGTTTCCACCCAATTCTTGCCAACTCATATGATAAGATTCCTTCCCCAAATTATTTTCAGCAGAACTTTTGGTTTATAAAATGTTTTTAACTTAACTGCTTAAATAAGAAGTATAAGTACTACTGCATTTTCAGATTTTAAAAAAAGCTAGAACGTAACCCCTCCCCCCCCATTATGGTATTCTCAATGTGTTTCTTTCTGAACGTTTTCCTATCCGAGTTAGTTCTTTTCTCTTTTTCCCATTTTTTTCTTTTTTGAGTCTTTTTGGATCTTTCTTCTCTCTTTAAGTCAAGGCTTGCAGAAACAGTAATTAACATCTTTATGTTATTCGGAAGTTTATAAAGCACTTTCAAATACATTACTTTATTTCCCTTAAATTACTTCTACTTGTTTCTCTTTAGTTTCCCTTGCCCCACTTTCTAAAACACAGGCAGAACTTTCTAAAATCAGCAAAGTAGCAATTTTTACCTTTCCAACTGCCAACACATTAATACACAATACTTTGTACAATTGTCTAAAGTATACAGTATACCTAAATCCTAACACATCCAATTCTTCTTGTGAGCAATTTTTTTTTCCTCTGCAGTGATGAGCTTTTGAAGTTAATATACAGCAAGAATTACGTAAATGTACTGACATCTTAAAATAACACAGGTGAATGAATCTCTTTAGGAATCATCAAAAATAATAAATGAAAAATAAAAGGTGAAAAATGCAGAAAGATAAAGTTCTTGTTTCAGCGTTCGGTAAAATTTTCATTATCTATCTTATCAGAGCTATTTTTCTCCAAGCTCTGCATTAAATAATCTGATTCTTAAATCTGTGAAAACCACAGGGGATGTGCCCATCTCATTAAAAAAGATGATCTTTTGAGTTATGATGATGAGAAAGAGCATCTATTTTTGGTTTTAAGGACAGAAGTATTTCCTGCTTGTTGCTCAGAGGCAGTGACACTTCTAGTAAGCTTTAGCACAAAACAGATGCCTAGCACTCTACCTATCGTGATGAAAACAAGAACCTTTGAACAGAATGTTTCCTCTCTGAACTTCTATATGCTCTCAGTCTTGATTTATCAACAAAGAACATGGAGCGCTTGAAACAGGAAAATATTAATTCTATCATGTGAAGGTAAACATTATTTTGTTTTTCGAAAAAAAGATGTTCTAAACTCTAGATTAGGAGTAAGATCAGATTCCCTGATACTCATTCAAATCCTGCAGGACACAAAACCTTTAAAATTTGAATTAGCTTCCTCTTTGCTTTACAGTGACTGACTAGGCCCATAATAATTTTACAATCTTTGCTATACCTTAATAATATGTTAAACATTGTAAAAGAAAAAAATCACCTGCTACTGTTAAAATGGAAGTACTATTTAAAGACAAAGTTGAAAGAGAGATTATATACGGTCCAGATTCTGCTATGGTGTTTACATGTCCAATAATGTAAGCTCTGGCACATTATAAACGCTCCCACATTTCATAAGAGGGAGTGATTTTATCCTAGAAATGGAGAAGATGTCATGGTCTAATGTTGTTCTGTACAATCTACAGAGATAACTCATAAAAACGCAGTGTCCTGCACAATACAAGGGGGACCACATAGAAAAGAATGTTTTTCCACCTTGGACACAACTCAAATCAAACTAGTACAAAATCCAAGAAAGACTGAACCAAGTGAGATTAAGGTTATGGAAAAGCATAGAAAGTGGACGTTATTTCTTTACAATGTTGAAAGTGTATATGGGGCACCTGGGTGGCTCAGTCGGCTGAGCTTTGGCTCAGGTCATGATCTTGTGGTTCGTGAGTTCGAGCCCCACATCGGGTTCTGTGCTGACAGCTCAGAGGCTGGAGCCTGCTTCAGATTCTGTGTCCTCCTCTCTCTCCGCCCCACAGAGCTTGTGCTCTGTCTTTCTCTGTCTTTCAAAAATGAATAAACATTAAAAAAAAGAAAGAAATTGTATGTTATTTTTGTGACTGGGTTTGAGGCCACGCTTAGAATTTATACTTTAGACATAACTGAGCCTTTTTCCTGTTATCTACGCAAATCAAGAAAGGGTGACAACTAGCTCATTTTGACAATGAGTACATAACAGGAAAAAGGCTCCATTTTTGGATGAAACTGAAAAGTATAATAAATGGAATCCATCTTGGAATAACCAAATAAACTTTTCTTTAATGGACCAGACAACCATGAATCCAAATTGAAAGGCCAGATATCAAAAGTTCACTAACAGGGATTTTCAGTTGTATGTGGTAGATTACAATCATGTGCTTAACTCTGTTCCCTCTAAAATGCCACTAAATGACACTTAGCAAGAGGCAGAGATATACATATAACAAGAAAGAGAATGGAAGAGAAGAAACTTAATGGAAAAAAATTCTGGAAAATAGAAATCAGATGGGCCAATGATGAGTAAATTTGCAATGCAAGGACAGACAAAACTTAAATGTCTACAGACAGAACCGTCATGAAGAAGTAAGCTAATATGGGTTATTTAGGAACCTTAGGAAAGTGCAAATTCAGGCACAGTTTCATCAAAAGTCCAGGCTGGATGGAGAGGGCAGTGTGGAGATGCCACTGAAAACCAGAGCACTGCTTGCAAGACGTTTTAAGGAGCAAACTTCCAGATCCTTCCTCCACCATGAAGCCTGTCAACTATCTCTCCCTCCATCTCAGGTTTGCTCCTTGCAAAAGTTAAACCCAAGAAGGTCTGGACTCAGGACACTAGGAACAATGACCTAGTAGAGACATCACACTGAAAGAGAAGACTGAGTGAAAGTGGACACTCTGAATGGAGAGATCCACAGCCCCTTCCCTTGCTGGGTTTCTACAGCACCGGCCATATAGGAAATTAGAAGACTTTTCTAGAGAAACTAACCAGCCCGAGTAAAGAGATCTACTGTTACTAAAACTACAGACAAAGGGGGCTTCTGAAAAGAAAAAGCCATCCAATAGTAAGACCACCAGTTGACGAGAGAGAGAGCTTGTCAACTTGTTCATGCAGAGAACTTCCAATCAGTTTTCAGTGTCTCCACGTATATCAAATGGACAGCAATCACCAGACATGTGATGAAGAGTCTAACATGACAAACAGAAACTTTAAAAGGAAACAGAGTCAATGCTAGAAGCTTTGGAAACTTCATATATACATTATTAACTCCGATGGGTAAAAGATATTGCATCCATAAAGCAAAAAAGAAGAGGATGCTATAAAAATAGAAATAGTGAGTGAACAGGAAAGAATTCTTAAAAATTCATATTATGATCATAGATATAAAAAAATCCATAGAATGGTTAGAAAATAATAAAGGTAAATGCACCCTGGAGTAGAAGAAAAAATAAAAAAGAGGTCAAAAAAAATTTTTTAACAATAAACTGAAGGAAAAATACAAAAGTTCCAGCATTTGACAAGTAAGGGTTCCAAAAAAGAAAGAATACAAAAAACAATGGGAAGAAAATTATCTTCCACCACCCCCTGCAAAATCTTCACAATAAATGAAAAAAGTTACAAAAACAAGGCACGTTATGATGGATTCTCAGAATATTAGGAGACTAAAAGAAAAGACTCTAAAGGCTTCCTCCCTCCGCTCAAAAAAGTCACATGTAAAATAACCAGAAACAGAAAAGCTTCCAACAATTCAATAATAAAATTGGAAGCAGACAAAATGGAATGAGGCCTCCAAAACTCTCAGGGAAAATAATTTCCAACTTTAAATTCTATACCAATCATGTATGAGGAGAGACTAAATGATATTTTCACACTTGCCAGATCTCAAAAAAAAAAAAAAAAAAATACATCATACACACTCTTTCTCAAGAAGCAACTGGGCAATGTGCCTCCGCAAAAGAGAGACAAAAGCAAGGGAGATGCCACCCATCCAGGTCAATTGAGAATTCCCAACATGATAGTAAAAGAAAATTCCAGGTCCACAGCTGTGCATAAGGTCTCAAGAGTAAAGTCCAGAATGGAGCACGCAAGCAGAAGGTTCTGGAAAAAAATGTCATACACACATATGTGCACATGTAAGAACTGAGACAAAAGCTGTTGTGTCTGACCTTATTTGAGAATTTGGGGATGAATAAGTGAATCAAAAAAAGGAACTTAAGTATGCTGCACATAACAGAATATAAAGTCATAGTACACTGCATAGCTTAGCTGTGAAAAATATTTATAGTGAAAGTAAGCTGAGATACAACTATCTTAGAGAGTGAAGGAGAATAAAACAAAGCTAACTCCTAAAAACAAAACAAAACAGAAAACCCCAGAGCTAACTCCTTAACTTCCTTCATAGGAATTCAATGTTTAATGTGCAAAATTGAAAAAAAAAAAAAAAAAGAAATATCAATATGAATGTATTAATTAACTATATGGAAGTAAATATAAGAAAAAGAGCTGGGGGCCCCTGGGTGGCTCAGTAGGCTAAGCATCTGACTTCGGCTCAGGTCGTGATCTCGCAGTTTGTGGGTTTGAGCATCAGGCTATGTACGACAGCTCGGAGCCTGGAGCCTGCTTCAGATTCCATGTCTCCCTCTCTCTCTGCCCCTCCCCTGCTCGCACTCTGTCTCTCTCTCTCTCAAAAATAAACGTTACTAAAAAAAAATTTTTTTTTCTTTAAAAGAAAAAGAGTGGGGCGCCTGGGTGGCTCAGTCAGTTAAGCAGCCGACTTTGGCTCAGGTCATAATCTCGCGGTCCGTGAGTTCGAGCCCCACGTCGGGCTCTGTGCTGACAGCTCAGAGCCTGGAGCCTGTTTCAGATTCTGTGTCTCCC